>NC_057809.1:134899994-134993526 GCF_018294505.1 Triticum aestivum | reverse complement strand
ATCTGTGAAACCCTCAGAATCATTTTGAAAATGACCCAAATAAAAATTTCTCCAAAAGGGTCCAAGAAAATGCTCATGTTGCTCTCTGAAAATATTGGACAGAGATAAAAATCAAACCAATATTTTTAAGAGCTCATAGGTATTTATTTTGGGCATTTGGAATTAATGCATAAATATTTGCATTGGAAATATATTAATTATATATATTAATATATGTCCAAATATTATGCCATATATAAAGGAGCTCTGGAATAATATATCTAGCCCCTGCAAAAATTGGCATAAGTTAAATAAATGATTTAATATATTATTTAAATCAAAACAAATGTCAGAAATTAGAAAACAGAAAAAAAAATAAAAGGGGGAGAAGCTTACCTGGGCTCCTCCACTGTGCGGCCCAGCCAGCTGGCTGGCCCAGCCAGCAGCCGGCCCAGCCCACCTCCCTCCTCTGTCGTCTTCGTCCCGACAGAGGGAGGGGAGTGTGGCCGGCGCGCGCGTGCGCCACCACGCCACGCCACCTCTCTCCCTGCCTGCCTGCCCTCCCCTCCTCGCCTCGATGCCCCTGGACGACGCCACGCCTCCCCCCTGCTCTCTCTCACTCCCCCTCGGCTCTTCCCTCCTCTCCCTCGCTCCCTCACTCACGGCCGAACACCACCGTCGCCGCCGTTCGCCATAGCAACCGTCTCCGGCCACCCCTCGCTCCCCCGACTAGCTCAGAAGCTTCGCCTCGACCCCCTCTTCCTCCCCACTGCTCCACGGGCCTCCGGAAGCCCTGCATCGCCGCCACGTCGCCGTTCCCCTCTTCGGGCTCCGACCATCATCGCCGTCGAATTCGCCGTCTCCAGCGCGTCTCCGAGCCCGCTTCGACGCCCACTGCAACCGCGGTGAGCCCCCGGGTCGTTTCCCCTTTCTCCCCTAGTCTCTTTCAACCTCTAGGCCTTAGCCCCACCTTGGCCGAGAGCTCCACGCCGCCGGCGAAGTCGCCATCATGGCCACGGTCACCGTAGCACCCAACCGAGCACACTATCGTGCTCCACACCTCACTAGGAGCACGCAGCACGCACTAACGCCTCCCCAAACCCCCTGCAACGCCGATTCCGACCGTACCCGAACTCCGGCGGCCGCAGCCGAGCTCGCCGCCGTCGACTCCGGCCACCCCAGGCCCAGCCACGGCCACCGTTCGACGCGCGGGAGCAAGGGCTCTCCAACGAGCCCAAGCACGGCCTCGCCCGTGCCCTGTAGCGCGATCCCGCGTCGCGCCGCCGTCACGTCGCCGGTGGGTTTGACCCACTTTGACCACGGCAGGACCCCCCTGAGTCCCTGACAGGTGGGCCCAGCCCTGTAGCTAATTAGGATTAGTGCTAACCACAAATGGTTAACCCCCTGACACTGACAGTGGGCCCCAGCGCCACTAACCCCTAATTAGGAATAAATTAAACCTGTTAAACCCCCCTGTCACTGACGTGTGGCCCCCACACGTCAGGTTTGACTCCAGCCAACCGCAGTTGACCACTGACGTCATGCTGACGTCATGCTGGCGCAGTAATTATAATTTCTGAATTTAATTTAAATCAGGAAATTCCAGAATATTATTTAAACTTCAAAAATTCATAACTTTTATTCTGTAACTCCAAATTGGACAAATTATATATGAAAAATGATCAGAAAAATCCAATCTATCCATCTGTACTATTTTCATGCATGATCAAACAAGTTAAATTGATGTTTCAAGCAGAACAAGGAAAAGCACTTTAAGAGGCCATGTTTGAGTTTGAAATTTGAATCTTTGATTCAAATTTGTTCAAACCCTTCTGGTTTTAGTTGCATTAGTCCAACACACTCATATTGCTATGTTTCATGCATGCATCATATTGTTGCACATTGTTTGGTGATGGTTGTGTATCGGTGTCCTTGCGACAGGTTCTGCCCCCGAGGAGTACCGTGATTACCCTAACGAAGAACCGTATCAGTGCATCGAACCATCAGGCAAGCAACCAACCATTTGATCATATCGATACAATCCCATGTTCTCGCTCCTGCTCTCTTTTACTGCATTAAGACAACACGTTTCAAACTGCTGTGTGCTACGGTAGTTGAACCCATTTCCTCTGCATGACCTGTCATTGCCACAGTAACTAGATGAAACCCACTAGCATGTGTAGGAGTAGATTGAGCCATATGTATGTGTTGTTCCTACCTTGCTATGCCTGCTATGCTTAGAGTCGTGTCAGGTCTGGTTCATCTGGGTGATGGGCTAGAGTGAAATGATTATGTCGGTAATGAGAGTGGTGTGGTGAACACGATTTGGTAAAGGTATCGATGAGAGGCCATGTAGGAGTACATGGTGGGTTGTTTCATTGAAGCCGACCTTAAGCACTGAGATCTGTATGTGTGATTTAAGATACAGCTACTACCATGCATTGGGCCCTGAAATATGACCCCGCTCGACTTCTTATTCACCCTAGCTCTCTGTCCAGGAGTTGCAAGTAGTTTCTGGTGTTTGTAGCCTACTGGAGGCCGTGGACAGCGCTGACCGTAGGGGTGGGCTGTGATGCGGTAGGTACGTGGCCGGGTGTACCGAATACCAGTTAGGTATCTCGGGAACCCTGTTCACATCGTTCGGGGCCGTATGGGAAACCTCGGCCGGACTCCCTGCGGATGGAACCTGAATAGGCGATAAACCTGGACTAGAGGCTTAAGTGTTTAGGTAGGTCGTGGTCTACACCCACGTCGGCTTTCGCTTGAAGTCTGCCGAGCACATGTCGTGTGCAGACGCTAAGTGGTGGAAACATGTATGAAGAAGTACACCCCTGCAGGGTTAACATGATCTATTCGAATAGCCGCGTCCGCGGTAAAGGACTACTTGGTTGCCTATACAGTTCATAGACAAGTAAATGGAAACTACTAAAAGCCTCAAGATAAGTGTGAGTGCCGAGGATGGCTCTTCCGTAGGAAGACGGAGGTGGATCCTCGGTAGTGTATTGAAGTGGTGAATAGTGGACTCGTGTGCGCAAAACAATTTCAACTTGGAGTATCGTAGGATAGTCTAGCCAAGAGTCAAAGCTGGCTTGCTGCAATAACTCCACCAACCCTTCTTGATACTATGCATGTATGTAGGATCTGATGTAAGTCTTGCTGAGTACCTTTGTACTCATGTTGCTATAATCTACATTTTTACAGAAGACGCTGCAACCCCTTCTGATGGGTTCTATGTAGACGTTGACATCAACGAGTAGGCTAAAGACCCAGGTGGTGACCCTGAACTTGTAAAGGACCACGTAGTATAGCTAGGCTTTCCAAGCCTCTTTTATTTTACTAGTTGTCTGTACTCAGACAAGTTACTTCCGCTGTTGGCTTGTATGACTGTATGACTTGTATGTTGGGTCGTGAGACCCGTACCTTTGTGTATGATATGTATGGCTCCCTGAGCCTTAAATAAAGTACTTGTGTCGTAGAGTCATGTTGTGATGCTTCGTTGTATTTGCACATATCGAGCATATTGTGTGTATGATTGAAATGCTTGGTATGTGTGGGATCTGACTATCTAGTTGTTTATCTTTAGTAGCCTCTCTTACCGGGAAATGTCTCCTAGTGTTACCGCTGAGCCTTGGTAGCTTGCTACTGCTCTGGAACACTTAGGCTGGCCGGCATGTGTCCTTCTTCGTTCCTGTGTCTGTCCCTTCGGGGAAATGTCACGCATTGAGTACCGGAGTCCTGTTAGCCCGCTACAGCCCGGTTTACCGGAGTCCTGCTAGCCCAGTGCTACAGCCCGGACCCACTTGCTGATGACCGACACGTTCGAAGCTGGGTCATGGATGCCTGTCCCTGTAAGTCTGTGCCACTTTGGGTTTACGACTAGTCATGTCAGCCCGGGCTCTTTATCATATGGATGCTAGCGGCACTATCATATACGTGAGCCAAAAGGCGCAAACGGTCCCGGGAAAAGGTAAGGCGACTCCCGTGGGAATACCGTGCGTGAGGCCGCAAAGTGATATGAGGTGTTACCAGCTAGATCGATGTGACATCGAGTCGGGGTCCTGACAGCTGGTTAGGTAATTCCAACGAATCTCCTCGGTCTTGGTTGCTTGTCTCGAAGAGGTCAATCCATTACATTGATGTCTTCATTCCACTACTTCAGGTCATCATTATGAAGTCTTCATCCTTTCTTCGGGGGTTCCATCGTTCTTACGAATAGGTAACGGGGCAGACTGCCAACGACAGAATGCTATAAGGGTAATAATCTGGGATTAACCCATGAATAATCATATGAGTGCCTCTCGAGTTGAACAATTAAAACACATCGAGAGTAAAGTTCGAAGGTACAATAAGATGTTTCAAGCAGATAGATAGTTGCTCGAAGTCTGAACCTGAGTGAGAAAGGGGTTCAGAGTAGCGAGAGTAAGTATTGCGTCTAATACCAGAATAGAGCACTAGGAAGGTGGTCCATGAATTAAATACGAAGCCAAGCGTGGGGAATAACCATTAGAAACAGGTTTGTACAGGAGAGTCAGGTTTCGATCCTGTGGAACTGTGGGTTATGGGCCCACCATGTGGGTTAAAAGTAGGAAGGGCGGAGATGTCTTGCGTGATCATGCAAGAAAGGCATGTTAGAGGGTAGCATGTCGATTATGTCAGCAACAACATCGATACCAAGGGCGAGGGACTGTCGGCGTTCTGGGAACGGGGGTCCCCAGACTTGCCTGCCTGCGGCCTGCGGCGTGGCTCAAGTGGGGGCCCAGTGCGGCCCATCTTCATCAGCTCAAGCTCAAGACCCTCGCGAGGGGCCAAGCCTCGCGGGGCGGACAACGGAAAGCTTCTTCAAGAGCGGCCTCATCAGGCAGGCTCACGAGGAGGCGGAGAGATCAATGCAAGGGTACCTCGCGAGGATCCCGTGACACAAGCCATGATGATCAAGGCCAGGCGGGCGCCAGGCGGGCGCCGGCCTGCGCAGAGTCCTTGTTTCCCCTTTGGTGCAAAGGGGGCAAGCACAGGCCGAGGCATCTGGCAAAGGTTACCATTCTAGTGCAACAAGACCAAGACCGGACAGACGGCCGGACAGAGGTCACCATGGAGCCCAAGACGGCGTCACCACCAGAGCTTTTGGCAGCCGTAGACCGCCTTTGGTCAGGATAACTTGTACTAGATGTTCCCCTTCAAAATGGCCAATTGTTGGCGCCCTTCCCGCTCAATTATTTGGGGAGAGGCCCAGGGCCTCTATAAATAGAGCTAGCCACCACAGAGTAGGGGCAATCTGACCAGATTAGATAGAGCCCTACCAGAGAGAGAGGCGATTGAACTCACCCAAGCAGTTCATCGCACCAGCTCAAGAACACCTCTCGCGAGGCTATTCTTCCTATGTACTGTTCATCTTCAGCCCCTGAGGCAATCCACCACACCACACACTGGAGTAGGGTATTACACCACAATGCTGGCTCGAACCAGTATAAACCTCGTGTCCCTTGTGTTGTTTATCGTTTTCATCTTAGTTCGCACGAGAGGATCGGGCGTAGATCGGTAGGGGAGAGATCTCCGCGCGCACCCCAGTGTTCGAACCTAAAGGGTGTGCTGGAACCCGAAATCCGACATTTGGCGCGCCAGGTAGGGGTGCGCCGAAATCTTTCTTCCTCCGCATCGCGTTCTGCCGCTTCACCACCCAGATGTCAAGCAACCCGGCTGTCAACGCCGACCGCTAGGCTGCTTGGCCCGCCCATGCCGTGTCGCCGTCTCAGGGCGACCTCAACCTTGCGCCTCAGGCAGCTCACGTTCCGCAGGGCGCTGCGGGGCGCGGGCGACACGGCCAGACGCTGCCTGCCCTCACGCCACGGCAGGTGCGGGCTGCAGCAAGGGCCTCGAACCACACCACTGCCACAGTGCCATACACCTAACGGGAGCAGGCTAACTCCAGGGCCGCACTCACGGTGGCCAGAGAGCTACTACGGTGCCGCTTGTTGGAAGGCGGCCGCGACGTGTTGTTGTAGCAGGTGGCCGAGCTCCTAGACACCGCCGCCTCAGGAGCGCCTCCTTTCTGTGTCCAGCTGCCGCCCCAGGTCCAAGACGGGTCGCACGACGGCACTACACGCGCCCACGCGACTTTAGGTGGGCCCGAGGGCCGGTCCGGTACCGACACCTCCGCCAGTACCGGGCGGCTGGTCGCATCGGCCCTTCCCCAGGTTGGCGAAGGGATGCGTGTCGCGGCCTTTTGTCCCGGCAGACCACCACGTCATCACCTGCAAGGCGATGCTCCAAGCCAGACTGCATGGCATGCGGGGCGCTACAGCGAGGTCCACGAAGTGGTCGCCCCGGAGGCTTATGTACCTCACATGGTGGATTAAAGGCGCGAACTGGAAGAAGACCACGGCTCGTTCCTCGGGCTCGGCTGGGACGAGGAGGCACCGGAAGCCGAGCTCTTTCAGGAACCCCAAGGGAGCATCGACAACCGCACCGACAGCAGCATCTATCGGGTACCACTCCTCCCTCAGGAGCAAACTTACGCTAACCATGGGTCGCAGGAGGTACAGGTCGCCGCAGCGGATGGCTGCCCCAATGCTGCAGCCTCTCACCCCTCAGGAGGAGGGTGCAGGGGGCTGCAGGAGAGGGGCCGAGATCCGAGCTCACCCTTGCGGCGGTCAGATCAAGGTGTTCTAAGGAGGTAGGCCCTCTGCCGGGGAGGTGCCCCATGGCCTGCCTCCGGCAGAGGACCCGTGGTCGTCAGTGGAACCACTGGCGACCGCTCTACCCCATTGGCGTCGTCCTTGGTTTCCAGTCGCCGTCAATGGTGGCAGAGTGAGGCGCAAGGCGGGGCCCTCATCTGGCGATACGAAGCAAGGCCGATACCTATGAAGAAGGCCTGGTGCCTGCGAAGCTCGCCACCCCGTGACACTCTCATGTAATAATGAGTGGGGCTGTACACGCCCCGGAGTCTCAGGGGTGCCGGCCTCAAGCCCTGGGGCTCCCGCCCACGCACAGTGGCAGCACTTAGCTCCGCGCTAGTGAGAAGACATCGAAGACTAGATTAGGTGCCGGACGCGGCCTTTTGCTTTGTTGCTTTTTCCTTGTTGACAAGTTCCTTCGGTTTGGATTTAAGTTGGATTTGAATTTGGAACTTGCGTGCATTGGGGAAGGGGTGTTTAGTCTCGTTCGAGCAATCTCCCGCATTCTGCTTTCGGTCCTACATCCTCAGTTAGCGTCAGTTGCCCCACCTCGCGAGCCCGGCAGGGCCAGGCACGTCTGCAACTGGGACCGTTGTCGCCGCACCATCTCCGGAGGTTCTCATCACAGGGACAACAGGTTAATCGGGAGACACTCGAGGCGTAGCAACCTCTCGCATGCCCATTCAGGGCTCGTCAAGATCAAAAGGTAAACGAATCAGCTGGACCATCACCAGGCCAAGGTCACGCGTAGCGTGGCACTTACCAGGGTATCAATCACAAATCTTTACATGAGGGGCCTCCCCTCCCAAAATGCTATTACATTCTTCAGGGCCAAGCCCGAGTCTTCTTCATGTAGGATAGACCGTGGAGACATGCGCTCAGTCGGACATGTCGCTCACCGCGTCTTCTGGGGCATCCTCGGAAGCGTCACTGGCATCACTGACGTCGTCGCCCCCACCACCTGCGTTCCCATCAGCACCAGGCTCGTCTACAACACCGCCTTCGTCAGCACCCACGACCATGCCATCATCGTCGGACGCGAAGGCCCTGACGAGGGCGTCCACGTTGTTCTCCACCCAATGCGCCAGGTCGCCCCAGACAGCTATGGGCACGGGCGCGATGGCAGCGTCAAAGTCGAAGTGGGGGTCCATCTCCTGCAAATGCCTGAAGACGCGCGAGAAGACCCGCCTGAGCAGGGCAAGGCTCCTCTCCTCAACGAGCCCGTGGGCTCTCTTGGAACGATTATCCAGAAGCATCACCACGTTAGTGAAGAACTGAAGGTTGCTTGCGTAGCTCGCCTCGTGCGGCTCCTTAACGGCGGCCTCGTAAATCTTGCCTAAGGCTGAGTTGGCCCTTTCCCTCAGCGTCTGAAGCATAGGAGCATGCTCGTGCTCCAGAACCCTCCGCTAACGGATCTCATCCTCGTTCTGTCGCGCGATGGCCTCGGCGTCATTGACCCTCCATTGAAGAAGAAGAAGTTCTGCCCGGGAAGAGGACAGCTCCGCCTGTGCCGCGTCAAGGGCGGCTGTGGAGGAATCCGCACGTCGCGTCTCTTCAACCATCTTGGCCTTGATGGCCGCTGTCCTGCCCTCAGCCTTGGCCCTGATCAGCATCAATTTCGCCTCGTATTCGCGCTCGAGGGCCGAGCGAGCTCCTGCCACACAGCGGTCGACCTCTTCCTGAATCCGGGCTTCACGCGCCGCGATGTCGTCCTCCGCCTGGGCCGCCAGGCGCTCCCTCGTCTCCAACTGCTCTAGGTCGAGGTTGCGCTCGGCGGCCTCGAGCATCAGCACCTCCTCGCGCCTCAGGAGCTTCGCCCGGTCTACAGCGGCCTCCTGCATCGACCCAAGGGCTACATGGCGCAGTTCTACTTGCTGTTCCAGGGAGTTGCTCCAGGATTGGAGCTCCCATACGCGCTCCTCCGCATCCTTGCACCGTCGGTCTGCCTCCCGAGCCTCCTCGACGGCCTGGGAGTAGGCCTCCCGCGAAGCCGCTAGCGATGCTTCGGCCTCTATGTTGTCACAATCATGTTGGTGGTGCGAGGGCGATGGCAACCTTTAGCTTGCGCCTCTCCTCAGCGAGGCGCAGGCCTTCGGCCTCAAGGCGCACATCCTCGGCGGCAAGCTCTGCCCTGACCCGATTCATCACATCCGCTGCCCCCTGGAGGAACCCTTTGCGAAGGGCTCGACGCTCTCGAGCGCGCCTGAGCACATCTTCTGCATCGCCTTCTTCCACCGGAGCATGCGGACGACCCTGGGGCGGCGAGCCCCCTCCAGGTGTGGGGCTGGGGGCTCCCGCCCCAACCATCGCCGAGCGGACCCCTCTGAGAGTCCAGCCTGGCGACAATTCGTCCATGGAGGAGGAGCCAAGGGCAGACTTCAACCATTCACCATCTATGATCAGAGGAGGAGCGTGGGGCAAGCTTGGCGTGCCCCAAGAAGGCTCGTGAAGAAAGGGGATCAGGCGAGCAGGCTCGAGGTGTCCTATGGAGCGGATCACTCCCCCAACTGGTCCAGCAGCAAGAGTGAGACTCAAGCTCGGCGGGCCCGGTGCCAGCAGAGGAGGCGAAGGTGCGAGGGCTGGCTCCCGGATCGGCTCGGCGGACTCAGCGAGGCGGGACCTGAAGGGCCACAATCAGCCACAAAGATAACAGAGCAAATGAGCAGGGAAAGAAGAAGGCTTACTCGTCCATGGCAAAGTACTTCCTGCGCTTCAACAAGTGGCAAGGGCGGTCGCTACCACCTGAGGCCTCCTTCCTCTTACGAAGGGCCTCGAAGTCTACACGAAACCGACCCAAGCGCCTAGGGCGGTGGTTGGCCTGGGGCGAAGAAGAAGCCTCAGGGTTGTTAGTGCCGGAGGAGTCAGCTCTGGGGGCATCCTGGGGCATCGCCTCACGAAGAACGGCTGGGGGGCTCGGAAGCCCTAGCCTCGGGAGCCGAAGGCTGGGACCCTGCATCAACCGCCACCCCGGAGCGGGCCTCGGGAGACGTCGCCTCTGAGGATTCATGCGGCGCCACCACCTCGACATCAGCCACTTCAGCTCCAGTTGGCTCTCTCCCCACCCGGTCGCCTGAGGAAGAACCGCTAAGGGCGACGGGGGGAACAACCACGGCAACCGGGTTCTCGCGCGGCCCCGTGAGGCCAGCTGGGCGCAGCCCCCACTCATCAAAGCTGGGCATCTACTTCACGAAATCGGCCCTGCCGGAACAGAGGTACAGAAGGACGCCACCGCTCCGTAGGCTGCCTAGGGAAGGATCACCAGTCAAGACCCGAAGCACTGTCCGTAGCACTTCGGGCGCCAAATCCTCCTCCTGAAGCCGCATGCGATCTCCGCGTCCCGCAAAGTCCCACATCGGGCGAGAGTGGCGCTGGAGAGGAGCGACGTGACACAGAAGGAACTCCCTCACTACCTTGGGCGCTGTCACGTTGTGCCCCCTCAAACTTTCAAAGCGGCGCCAGAAAAAAGCGAGCCGGGGGCTCACGAGAGGTTCATGACCCCAGCTTGGGTTGGGAACAACAGGCGAAGTCGGGTGTGAGAGCAAGGGGCTGGGCACCCTGACGTCCACGTATAGCCACCGCGATCTGAACCCGGCCTGAGAAGGCGGAAGGCCGAAGTCAATCCCTGAAGCAGCCGTCTGAGGCACAGCGAAGAAGGTTACGCACCCCGAGCATTGAGTGGGATCGCTCAGGCGCAAAGAAAAGAAGGGGCACAACAGGGCAACAGAAGGAGGGCTACCTATCATCGCCTCGCACATGAAAGCAAAGGCAGCCAAGAGGGTAATGGACTCCAGCCCGAGATGCATCATGTGGATCTGGTAATGAGAGAGCACAGCATTGAAGAAAGTAGAAGAGGGGGGAACCAGACCCGCCCATAGGGCATCCGCGAATAATCGGACCTCCGTGACGGTCCTAGAAAGAAAGGCATGGGATGCGGGCCAAACGGTGGACCGGCCACACTCGTTGAAGATGGAAGCAAGGGCGGAGTGGACCTTGTCCAAGGCTTCCGGGTTGAGTATGATTGACCGATCGATAGCGGGGGCCGCCGCTGGAGGCGCGCAGAACGAAGGCGCGGGCTTCTTCCCCTTTCCCTTCTTTGTCGGCGCCATGGCATTGGGGAAAGGGAGGAGCTCGAGCCGGGTCGGCGGCGGAGGTTGGAGCTCGGAAAAGAAGGAAAGGTAGGAGGCGAGCGGGCTGCCAAGGGAGGAACAACTGTGTGCAGCTACGGGTCTGCTTAGCCGGGCGCGTAACAAGGCGTCGTGGGGAAGTGCAGACGCCCACGTCCAATCAACCACCATGCAGCGCCCAAGGCCGCAGGCTGTTAGGGCCCGCGGCGCTTCGCGCTTGCCCCTTCGCTTCCTCGCTAAGCCAAGCATACGTGCGCCTTGGGCCCGGGGGCTACTGTCATCGTTCTGGGAACGGGGGTCCCCAGACTTGCCTGCCTGTGGCCTGCGGCGTGGCTCAAGTGGGGGCCCAGCGCGGCCCATCTTCATCAGCTCAAGCTCAAGACCCTCACGAGGGGCCAAGCCTCTCGGGGAGGACGACGGAAAGCTTCTTCAAGAGCGGCGTCATCAGGCAGGCTCTCGAGGAGGCGGAGAGATCAATGCAAGGGTACCTCACGAGGATCCCGTGACGCAAGCCATGATGATCAAGGCCAGGCGGGCGCCGGCCTGCGTAGAGTCCTTGTTTCCCCTTTGGTGCAAAGGGGCAAGCACAGGCCGAGGCATCAGGCAAAGGTTACCATTCCGGTGCAACAAGACTAAGACCAGCCGGACGGAGGTCACCATGGAGCCCAAGACGGCGTCACCACCAGAGCTTTTGGCAGCCGAAGACCACCTTTGGTCAGGATAACTTGTACTAAATGTTCCCCTTCAAAATGGCCAATTGTTAGCGCCCTTCCCGCTCAATTATTTGGGGAGAGGCCCAGGGCCTCTATAAATAGTGCTAGCCACCACAAAGTAGGGGCAATCTGACCAGATCAGACAGAGCCCTACCAGAGAGAGAGAGAGGCAATTGAACTCACCCAAGCAATTCATCGCACCAGCTCAAGAACACCTCTCGCGAGGCTGTTCTTCCTCTGTACTGTTCATCTTCAGCCTCTGAGGCAATCCACCACACCACACACTGGAGTAGGGTATTACACCACAACGATGGCCCGAACCAGTATAAACCTCGTGTCCCTTGTGTTGTTTATCGTTTTCATCTTAGTTCGCACGAGAGGATCGGACGTAGATCGGTAGGGGAGAGATCTCTGCGCGCACCCCAGCGTTCGAACCTAAAGGTTCTGCCGGAACCCGAAATCCGACAGGGACGAAGAGAACCATTTTGCTGCTCGTTGAACGAGGCGGACCAATAGGTAAAGTTCTCGTCCATCAGTGGTTACCGAAATGTCATCAACAATGGTAACAGGGTCTTGCTGACAGAGTTGTACACCGAGGTGTTTACATAAGTAGGAGAATAGTACTGCCTAGATTATATAGACCTCAAGAAAGGTTAAACCAAACAATGGAAAGGATATATGATTATCAGATTAATCAGACAATGGAAAGGAAAAATGTGTTTTAGTCACATAATTCAGGGATATAACCTTCCCAAGGACAAGCAGAGCAATGTATTTGTGGCAGGATACCATGTAGAAAACCCTTTAGGTAAGGGGATAGAAATTTCATGAAACTACCCATACAACGGTGTTTGGATAATTTAGCAAGAAACATTTAGCATTGGCTTCAAATGTTCTTGTTGAAATTCGGAGTACCACAGACATGCTTCGAGATAGCCTTGACATGGTCATCAGGTAAAGATCAGGCTATGGATACACAAAGGATCCATCAGGAACAACTTATAGAATTAGTCTTAAAATTTCCTCACGGAAGAATGGATAACCTTAGTAAAATGGAAACTACAACAATAGGTCCTCCGGTCAGGTGTGCTAGGCATGACATCACCTTACCGAGTCATATAAAGACCAATGTTATAACTCGTGAAAATATGTTCCAACCATCATATCTGACCGAGGTTCAGATCCGATTGGTGTCAGGATGCCTGAGAAGAAAAGGTGCAACACAAATTGACAAGTTGACATACAAAGATTCTCGGAAATAAAACTATGGAAGCGGGTTCTGAAACAAGAGTTCATCATTAAGACAAAGAGAGGATGACGGGGGGCTGATGGACTCCGTGATAATCCTTGAGATTTCCAAAAAGGTGGTTTTCCACAGTTATGTGAACAAGGAGATATCATTAGTCGGATCAAATGATATAAAGATGTATGCTCGAGGAAAACATACACAATTACACATTGGTTGAAAGGTGCACCCGAAATGTGGGCTTAAGTAGCATGACAGATGTTAGAATGGTGATTCGATAACCAATGGTCTAAGAATGAAATGTTGACCATTAACTTCCAAGCAATATGGTTGCTAGAAGTACAGAATCCAAGCAACAGCATTCACCTGTTGGTATCCCGGCTAGAATCAACACGGGAACCAAGAAAGAATGATGATGGTGAGAAGTATCACTATACCAAGAATTTTTAAGAGGTGGAGTAATCCTCACGACATTCTTGACATAAAAGATGGTAATACTCCAAGGTGAAGAAGAACAAATGCTAGATAGCAAGGAGCTCCATAACATGAACAAGTTTGTGATGAAAGGAAGGTAAAGATGTTGTCGGTGGTAATTCAAATTACCAAGGGACAAGGATGGCACTTTCCATCATGAATTGGATTGATATCCTGGAAGGAGTCAAAATGTTGATGATGATCATGACAAATTTTGTCGAGAGGCTCCATGAAGATGTAATCGATCGGCGATGACATCAAGTCAAAGGGATGATGAAGCAAAAGGTTAATGGAACCAAGGGTACGACACAAACTCCAAACCAAGCTTGTTGTTCAAAGTGAAATAATATGATGAGGAAGATCGACGTAAGCTTAGCTCATCGTTAAAAATTGTGCTCCGGGAAGAAGGACCAGGTAGCACAGTTAAAATTTAGCACGATAATGATATGGCAGATTAGGCTTGGAATGACTTGAGGGATTATTAAACTCATAAGCAACAAAGATTACTTAGAGTTATCGAACCAGAGTGAGGAATCGGTTCACTTACCGGTGTTCTTGAGCGACTAACAACTCAAAACCCATGAAAAATTGGAATTGGTGAGAAATAATAGCTGATGGAGACTCATAAGATGCAACATAGTTCTTAGATATACTCGAGACACCAGAGGGTAATACTCGACTGTAGATCGAGGTAGAGGTTGGACTGGTGTATTGACTTGCAAAAGACAAGTGCTTTAACTTGTCCGAGAAATGGGATCAAAGAGAAAATATGGTCGAAACCATGATTGCATAGGATCAGTTCACAGATACCAGATGATATTATACCAAAAAAATAGTTACTATTACAAGAAGCTTCTATGGTAGGATCTACATCGTGTCCATGGGCATGAACACAAAGTACAAAGTCGACTCCCACTTCTTCAATGTATAACCTTCCATTCACTTCTCGTTTCGATAATGGCATTAGTGTTGAAAGTTTTACTTGGTGAAATACCAGATGAGTATGACCCGTGAAAACTTCCGAGTTCACACATATTAAGGAAGGCATAGGTTCAACCCATCAGGGCATCTTAGGAACATATACCATAAACTTCGGAGTAAATAATACAAGCTCAAAAGTAGAGCATTGTTCAAAAGCAGATGATACAATTTACCAAAGGCATTATATACCCATGGAAAGGCTCTCAAGGTTATTCAATATGAAGGACACTGTCGGATAAAATCCAACAAAGGAACCGATGGCCCATAAGGGATCTGATGTGAGCATCGGTACTCAACCAGAGGAAGAAGAATGCACATGCATCATATTATAGAACATCTGAATAATTCGATGCTTAGATAACAAAGGAATTGTGATTTCCAAAACAAAGGATCAGAAGCAGACGCTCTGATCAAGGATGGATAAGTTGGATAGACCAGAGGCACAATTGACGACAAATAGTTTGGTCGAGAACTAGCTCATGTTCAAAAATGATGTCTGAGCCGGAAAGATAATTTAGAAGGGTTGATAGATGATTGTGTGCATTCGCACACATGTTGAATCAATAGGATCAAAATGACGGTGTCAAAAGATACTAGTGAACATTGCCAGATATATGGGAAGCATCCATAATGCAAGTAGACAAGTATTTGCAGAGCAATAAAGCTGCTAAGGATTTTCGGAGGATGGAATAGTATTTCAAAGAATTTGTGAAACACTAGAACAATTGGGGATGAGCGGATACTCGGAAAGTGCGAGAAATTATTCTTAGGGGTATTCAGGTGGCAAAGAACTGCAAGGCAGTAGGCACAAATTATTCTCGGGGTATCTTGTAATAACAAGATCGACTGGGAATAAAAGTAAGCACGATAGGTGTAAGTATTTATCCATAGGGATATTTCTGTGGAAGGGAATTGCAAAAGCAATGGGCACAAGGTCTCGAGAGAATATCGGAGAGTATCTTCGAAATCTTCTGGACTGAAGGGGCTCTCCGGGAGAAACTATTTTCGAGAACCTAAAGTTAGATTTTAGTAAGAAATATTTTAACCCGAATAGAAGAGAGTTCAGAATCCTGGGGTAAAGATCGAGGAGTAAAACATCCTTATACCACCCAATGTCGACGTGGGCCCATGGGCTACACAGCCATGTTAGTAAAAGTTTTGCAATGTCTAAACTCGACTTCGGCCAAGGAGTATGGAAGGGGGATTCCTACAGGCAGTCGGCTCCGATACCAACTTGTGATGCCCCCGATTCAATCGTACACTAATCATGCATGCAAATGTGTACGATCAAGATCTGGGACTCACGAGAAGATATCACAACACAACACTAAAACATAAATAAGTCATACAAGCATCATAATACAAGCCAGGGGCCTCGAGGGCTCGAATACAAGTGCTCGATCATAGACGAGTCAGCGGAAGCAACAATATCTGAGTACAGATATAAGTTAAACAAGTTTGCCTTAAGAAGGCTAGCACAAACTGGGATACAGATCGAAAGAGGCGCAGGCCTCCTGCCTGGGATCCTCCAAACTACTCCCGGTCATCGTCAGTGGGCTGCATGTAGTAGTAGGCACCTTCGGTGTAGTAGGAGTCGTCGTCGACGGTGGCGTCTGGCTCCTGGACTCCATCATGCGGTCGCAGCAATCGGGTAAAGAAAAGGGGAAAAGGGGGAACAAGGCAACCATGAGTACTCATCCAAAGTACTCGCAAGCAAGGAGCTACACTACATATGCATGGGTATATGTGTAAAGGGCCATATCGGTGGACTGAACTGCAGAATGCCAGAATAAGAGGGGGATAGCTAATCCTGTCGAAGACTACGCTTCTGGCAGCCTCCGTCTTGCAGCATGTAGAAGAGAGTAGACCGAAGTCCTCCAAGTAGCATCGCATAGCATAATCCTACCCGACGATCCCCTCCTCGTCGCCCTGTTAGAGAGCGATCACCGGGTTATATCTGGCACTTGGAAAGGTGTGTTGTATTAAGTATCCGGTTCTAGTTGTCATAAGGTCAAGGTACAACTCCAAGTCGTCCTATTACCGAAGATCACGGCTATTCGAATAGATTAACTTCCCTGCAGGGGTGCACCACATAACCCAACATGCTTGATCCCATTTGGCCGGACACACTTTTCTGGGTCATGCCCGGCCTCGGAAGATCAATACGTCGCAGCCCTACCTAGGCATAATAGAGAGATGAGCACGCCGGTCTAAACCTAGGCGCACAGGGGTCTGGGCCCATCGCCCTTAGCACACCTACATGTTGCGTGGGCGGCCGGAAACAGACCTAGCAACCTCCATTACAAAGGAAGTCACGTTACGCGGTCCAATCTAGCGCGCGCCGCTCAGTCGTTGACGTCATGAAGGCTTCGGCTGATACCACGACGTTGAGTGCCCATAACTTTCCCGCGTAGTTGGTTAGTGCTTATAGGCGAGTAGCCAGACTCAGATCAAATACCAAGATCTCGTTAAGCGTGTTAAGTATCCGCGAACGCCGATCAGGGCCAGGCCCACCTCTCTCCTAGGTGGTCTCAACCTGCCATGTCGCTCTGCCACAAAGTTACAGTCGGGGTCCGTCGGGAACCCAGGCCCACCACTGCCTGGGTGGAACCACCTGCCCCTTCAGCCCCCATCTCCGAACAGTGTCACAGGTAATGTACCAGTGTAAAGTATATAGTATATGCCCATGATCACCTCCCGAAGTGATCATGACCCAGTAGTATAGCATGGCAGACGGACAAGAGTGTAGGGCCACTGAAGGAACACTAGCATCCTTACTAAGCAGTAGGATAGCAGGTAAAGGTAACAACAGTAATAGCAAGGAGAGGCTATGCAGCAGTATAGAATTAACTGAAAGCAGTAACATGCTACACTACTCTAATGCAAGAAGTATAGAGAAGAATAGGCAATATCTGGTGATCAAGGGGGGGGTCTTGCCTGGTTGCTCTGGCAAGGAGGGGTCATCTTCAATGTAGTCGAACACACGGACATCGGCAGCAGTCTCGGAGTCTACCGGAAAGAAGTAACGGAGGGGGAACACAATAAATAACAGAGCAATCAATGTACACAAAGTAATACATGGCAATACGTTGTGCCAGGGGTGACCTAACGCAGGGGTAGGTGATACCGGCGAAAGGGGAAACATTCGGGAAAGTATCCCTAGAGTTTTGAGTTTTCGGACAGATGAATTGGAGGGGAAAAGTTGCGAGTTTGCTATGCTAGGGAT
Organism: Triticum aestivum; assembly: GCF_018294505.1. Classification (NCBI taxonomy): domain Eukaryota; kingdom Viridiplantae; phylum Streptophyta; class Magnoliopsida; order Poales; family Poaceae; genus Triticum; species Triticum aestivum. The sequence goes on along the minus strand of NC_057809.1, from coordinate 134,976,112 downwards.
GTGTGGCGGACGAACGGGCTGCGTATCCGGATTCGTCTCGTCGTTCTAAGCAACTTTCATGTACAAAGTTTTTTCCATCTGATCTACGGATTATTTTATATTAATTTTTAAAGTTTTTATTCATTTTTAGAATTAATAGAATTAATTAAATCAGAAATCATTTTATGACGTCAGCGGTCAACTCTGACCATTGACTGGTCAAACTTACACGTGGGTCCCACTCGTCATAGACTTAGATTAACTAAACCGGGTTAATTAGACTAACTAAGTGATTAGGTTAATTCATTTTAACTAGATTAGTTAAATAGGAATAATTAACTTAATTAACTCATTGATTAATTAATTAATAATTTATTTATTCTAACATTTTTTCTTTTTTTTCTGGGGGGGGGCCCTGTCATAGGGTCCGTGGAGGGGGCTTAACGGGCGGTGGGCATCGGGCAGATGGGCACGGCCACATGCGCCCGACGGGGCGAGCCTGCAGCACGGACACCGGCGAGGCAGGGCGCAGCTGCGGCAGGGCGGTGGACGACGTAGGGGCCAGAGGCGAGGCCAAGGGTGGCCAGCAGCGGCGGTGGGAAGGCAGCAGCGTGGGAAGGCAGAGCATGAGCGGCGCGTGGGGGGGAGCGCGCAGCGCATGCAGGCGTGGCGTGCGGGCGCAGGCGGAAGCGAGGATGCCGGTGGGCAGAGCCGGCTAGCGGGTGAGGTGAACCAGCGGACAGCGACAGCGGCCTCGGCGACGACGGCGACGGCGCCGCGAGTAGGAGTGGGGTGCGCGGGGTCGAGCGGGGAGTGGTCGTGGCCAGGTCGGCCAATTCGCGGGCGGGGCATGGCCAGGGCTGGAGCCGACGGGCACGGACGTGTCCAGGGGCGGCTCGATGAGCGGGAGGTCTTCGCGAGCTTCGGGCGTGAACGGGACAACGCCAATTGGCGGTGGGATTGACGGGGAAGAGGGGAACGGACATGGCTCACTGGGAGGAGGTCGATGGAGAGCTCGGGACGGTCGGAGTGGCGCCGGAGAGGTGGGCCGACGCGGTGGTGGTGGTGGCCGAGGCGGACAGGGACGACCGGTGAAGGAGAGGAAGGGACGGGGAGTCCGACGGGGGGAGGGGAGTCGGGGAAGCGGCGAGCGGCGGCGTCGGGGGCGGCTCCGGGACGGCGTGCTGGCGGACAAGAGCGAGGTGGAGGCGTCGAGCATGATCCCGATTGGATCGGGGGAGAGGGGGAGTGGGGGCGCGAGTGGGGGTGTGGGTGGTGGCTAGGGTTGCGAGAGTGAGGGGGTAAGGAGAGGAGTGGGGTTTGGGCCGGCCGGTTGCTGGGCTGGTCGGCTGTGTGGCTAGTTGGGCCACCTGGCCCAAGGAAGAGGGGGTTCTCCCATTTTCTGTTTCTTTTGTTTTATTTTTCCTGTTAAATAGTTTTTCTATTTTATTTACTATTCATTTTAGTTTTGTTCACTATAAAGCAACACCTAATGTAGTGTTACTAGTTATACCATTGCCAATACTAGTTAGGCATTAAAAAAACAGTTTGTAATCTTATAACTTGAAAAGGTATTTAATTAATTGTTCTACTAGTTGTTTTGGTTAATTTAGAGCATATAAACATTTTATAAAAATGTGGTTTGTCCATCATAATTACTTATGCATTATTTGACACAACCTGAAAAATTTAGCTTTGATGTTCGAAAACTTTTGTTGTTTGCCATATTTTGAATTTGAATTTTGAATTTGTTTTGAACTAACGTGAGGTTAAAAACAGTAACCATGGTGACGTGGCATCATTAGCAGGGAATTACTGTAGCTTAATTATCCGGCCATCACAAGATACTACTTGTGCTTCCAAACATCCCTAAATCCAGTTTTGCCATGAGAGTCCATCATACCTCCCTATGGATTGAGTAAGATCCTTTAAGTAAGTTGTCATCTGTCCAAGCAATAAAAATTTGTAACATCCCAAATTTTCAATTTGGATGTTATACATAGGCCATCTACCAGATTTCGGGTTCCGGCAGACCCTTGAGGTTCGAACACTGGGCTGTGCGCGGAGATCTCTCCCCTACCGATATACGTCTGATCTCCCCGTGCGATCTAAGTTGGAAACGATGAACAACACAAAGGACACGAGATTTATACTGGTTTGGGCCACCGTTGTGGTGTAATACCCTACTCCAGTGTGTGGTGTGGTGGATTGCCTCAGGGGCTGGAGATGAATAGTACAGGGGAAGAACAGCCTCGCGAGAGGTGTTCTTGAGCTGGTGCGGTGTGTTCTACTTGGTCTAGATCTCCCTCTCTACCAGTTCGATGGATGCCACTCGATGCCTCTACTCTGTGGTGGCTAGCTCTATTTATAAAGGCCCTGGGCCTCTCCCCAAATAATGAGCGGGAAGGGCACCAACAATTGGCCATTTTGAAGGGGAACATCTAGTACAAGTTATCCTGACCAAAGGTGGTCTTCGGCTGCCAAAAGCACTGGTGGTGACGCCATCTTGGGCTCCACGGTGACCTCCGTCCTACCGTTCGGCTGGTCATGGTCTCGTTGCACCGGAATGGTAAACTTTGCCTGATGCCTCGGCCTATGCTTGCCCCCTTTCCACCGAAGGGGAAACAAGGACACTGCGCAGGTCGGCGTCTGCCTGCTCTCGATCGTCATGGCTTGCGTCACGGGCTCCTCGCGAGGTGCCCCTGCCTTGATCTCTCTGCCTCCTCGCGAGCCTGCCTGATGAGGCTGCCTCTGAGGAAGCTTCATGTCGTCCGCCCCGCGAGGCCTGGCCCCTCGCGAGGGTCTTGAGCTTGAGTTTATGAAGATGGGCCGCGCTGGGCCCCCACTTGAGTCACGCCGCAGGCCGCAGGCAGGCAAGTCTGGGGACCCCCGTTCCCAGAACGCCGACAGTAGCCCCCGGGCCCAAGGCGCGTGCAGTCTTGGCTTAGTAGAGAAGCGAAGGGGCAAGCGCAAAGCGCCGCGGGCCCCAATAGCCTGCGGCCTTGGGCACCGCGTGGCGATTGATTGGACGTGGGTGTCTGCACTTCCCCACGATGCCTTGTTACGCGCCCGGCTAAGCGGACTCATAGTTGCACACAGTTGTTCCTCCTTTCCGCTGCTCGCTCGCCTCCTACCTTTCCTTCTTCTTCGAGCTCCAACCTCCGCCTCCAATCCGGCTCGAGTTCTTCCCTCTCTCCACCGCCATGGCGCCGACGAAGAAAGGAAAAGGAAAGAAGCCCGCGCCTTCGCCTTGCACACCTCTGACGGTGGCCCCCGCCGTCGATCGGTCGATCATACTCAATCTAGAAGCTTTGGACAAGGTCCGCTCCGCCCTTGCTACTATCTTCAACGAGTGCGGTAGGACCTCAGTTTGGCCTGCATCCCATGCCTCCCTTGTTAGGATTGCCACGGAGGTCCGATTCTTCGCTGATGCCTTATGGGTGGGTCTGGTTCCTCCCTTTTTCGTATTCTTCAATATGGTGCTTTCCCATTATCAGATCTGCATGATGCACCTCGGGCCGGAGTCCATTACCCTTCTGGTTGTCTTTGCTTTCGTTTGCGAGGCGATTATAGGCATTCCTCCTTCCGTTGCAAAGCTGCGCCACTTCTTTTCTTTGCGCCTGAGCGACTCCACTCAGTGCTCAGGGTGTGTGAGCTTCTTTGCCGTGCCAGAGATGGTTGCTTCAGGGATCGACTTCGGCCTTCCTCCTCCTGAGGCCAGGTTCAGAGAGCAGTGGCTGTACGTGGGCGTCGGAGTGCCCAACCCCTTGCTCTCGCATCCGACCTCGCCTGCTATTCACAACCCAGGTTGGGATCATGAGGTGCTCGCGAGCCCCCGGCTCGCCTTCGTCTGGCGCCGCTTCCAGAGTTTGAGGGAGCTCAATGTGTCAGCACCCAAGGTGGTGAAGGAGTTCTTCCAATGCCGCATTGCTCCTCTCCAACGCCACTCTCGCCGCATGTGGGACTTTGCGGGGCACAGAGACCGCATGCGGCTTCAGCAGGAGGACTTGGCGCCTGAAGCGCTGCGGACAGTGCTCAGGGTCTTGATTGACGATCCTTCTCCAGGTAGCCTTCGGCATGGTGGTGTCCTCTTGTATCTTTGCTCTGGCAGGGCCGATTTTGTGAGGCAGATGCCCAACTTCGACGAGTGGGGGATGCGCCCGGCTCGCTTCACGGGGCCCCGCGAGAATCCAGTCGATGTGGTTGCTCCCCCTGCCGCCCATAACGGTCCTTCCTCAGGCGACAGGGCGGGGAGACGAGAACCGGCTGGAGCTGAGGCGACTGATGTAGATGTGTCGATGCCGCGAAAAACTCCAAAGACGGCGTCTCCCGAGGCCCGCACTGGAGCGGCGGCAGGTGCGGAGTTGCGGCCTGTGGTTCTTGAGGCCGGGTCTCCCGAGGCCCCAGCAGCTCCTTGTGAGGCGACGCCTGATGGCATCCCCCAGGCAGACCCCTCTGGCACTAATCATCTTGAAGCTTCTTTCGCACCACAGGCCGCCCCTGCCCCCCGCACTTGGGCCGGTTCCGCGTAGACTTCCAGGCCCTTCGCAAGAGGAAGGATGCCTTGGGTGGCAGGGACCGCCCTTGTCCCTTGTTGAAGCGCAGGAAGTACTTCGCTATGGACGAGTAAGTCTTCTTCTTTCTCTGCTCATTTACTTTGCTACCCCTGCGACTGATTGTGGCCTTTCAGGCCCTGCCCTGCCAAACTCGCTGAGTCGGCCTGGGAGCCATCCCCCCGAACTTCGCCTTCTTCACTGGCCTTGGGTGCGCCGAGCTCGAGCGGCACCCTTGCTACCGGACCAGTTGATGGAGTTGTCCATTCCATAGGGCACCTCGAGCCTGCACCCTCGCTGTCTTTTATTCATGAGTCCTCCTGGGGCACATCCGGCTTGCCCCGCGTTCCTCCTCTGGTCATAGATGGTGCATGGCTGAAGTCTGTCTTTGGCTCCTCCTCCGTGGGTGGACCGACGCCCGGCTGGATTCCCAGAGAGGTCCATTCGGCGATGGCTAGGGCGCCAGCCCCCAGCCCTGCGCCGGGAGGGGGCGTGCCGCCTCGGGGCCCTCCGCATACCCCGGTGGAAGAGGCTGATGCTGAATACGTGCTCAGGCGCGCTCGGGAGCGTCGCGCCCTTCGCGAAAAGTTCCTCCAGGGGGGCAGCGGATGCGGTGAGCCAGATCAGGGTAGAGCTTGCCGTCGAGGATGAGCGCCTCGAGGCCGAAGGTTTGCGCCTTGCTGAGGAGAGGCACAAGCTGAAGGTAGCCATCTCCCTCGTGCGTCACCAACGTGATCTCGACAACGCGAAGTCTGAAGCGTCGCTGGCGGCTTCGCGGGAGGCCTGCTCCCAGGCCGTAGAGGAGGCTCGGGAAGCAGACCGACGGCGCAGGGATGCGGAAGAGCGCGCATGGGAGCCTCGAGCCTGGAGCAATTCCCTGGAGCAACAAGTGGAATTGCGCCAGGCAGCCCTTGAGTCGATGCAGGGGGCCTCCGTTGACTGGGCGGAGCTCTTGAAGCACGAGGAGGCGCTGACGCTGGAGGCTGTCGAGCACAATCTTGACCTCGAGCGGTTGGAGACGAGGGAGCGCTTGGTGGCCCAGGCGGAGGACGACGATGCTGCGCGTGAGGCCCAGGTCCAGGAAGAGGTCAACCTCCGCGTGGCGGAAGCTCGCTCGGCGTTCAAGCGTGAATACGAAGTGAGGTTGGGGCTGATTAGGGCCGAAGCTAGGGGCAGGACCGCGGCCCTCAAGGCCAAACTAGATGAAGTGACACGGCGTGCGGACTCCTCCGTAGCCGCCCTCGGCGCAGCGCAGGCGGAGCCGACCTCTTCCCAGGCTGAGCTGCTTCTTTTCCAACAAAGGTTTGATGACGCCGAGGCCATCGCGTGGCGGAACGAGGACGAGATCCGTGAGTGGAGGGTTCTGGAGCATGAGCATGTTCCCATGCTTCGAACGCTTAGGGAGAGTGCCAACTCAGCTTTGGGCAACATTTGCGAGGCTGCCGCTAAGGAGTCGCATGAGGCCAACTACACCAGCAACCTTCAGTTTTTCACCAGTGTGGTGACGCTTCTGGAGAACCGCTCCGAGAGGTGCCGTTGGCTTGTTGAAGAGAGGAGCCGAGCCTTTCTCGGGCGCGCCTTCTCTCGTGTCTTCAACTATCTGCAGGAAAGGGACCCCCACTTCGACTTCGATGCTGCCATCGCACCCGTGCCCATAGCCGTCTAGGGCGACCTGGCGCAATGGGTGGAGAACAACGTGGACGCCCTCGTCAGGGCCTTTGCGTCTGATGATGACGGCGTGATCGTGGCTGCCGATGAAGGCGGCGTTGTGGACGAGCCTGGTGCTGGCGGAGATGCTGGCGGTGGTGGCGACGATGTCAGCGACGCCAGTGACGCCTTCGAGGGTGCCCCAGAAGACGTGGAGAGTGATATGCCTAACTGATTGCGTGTCACTACTGTTTATCCTGCACGAAGAAGGTTCGGACTCGGCCCTGAAGAATGTAAGAGCATTTTGGGAGGGGAGGCCCCTCATGTAAAGATCTGTGATCAGCATCCTGGTAAATATAATGTTGTGTGCGAGCTTAGCCTCTAGCCCGGCGATGGTTCAGCTGATTTGTTTACCTTTCTACCCCGACGAGTCCTGAGTGGGCCCACGGGGGGCCGCCGCGCCTCGGGCTTCTTCTGTTTAACGTGTTGATCCTGCGATGAGAACCTCCGGAGAGGGTGCAGCGACAGCGGTCCCGGCTGTAGACGTGCATGGGCCGGCCCTGGCTCGCGAGAGGCTCGTGAGGGGGGGGGGGCAGCCGACGCTAACTTTGGACGTAAAGACGAAACCAGAACACGAGAGATTGCTCGAATGAGACTAAACACCCCTTCCCCAAACACACGCAAGTCTTGAGCTCAAATCCAACTTAAATCCAAATCAAAGAACCTTGTCAACAAAAAAGAAGCAAAAAGCAAAAGGCCGCGTCCGGCACCTAGTCTAGTCTTCGACGTCTTCTCACCAGCGCGGAGCTAAGTGCTACCACTAGGCGTGGGCGGGAGCCCCCGAGGCCCGAGGGCGGCTCTCCAGAGACTTCGGGGGCGTGTACAGCCCCACTCATTATTACGTGAGAGTGTCACGGGGCGGTGAGCTTCACAGGCACTAGGCCTTCTTCACGGGTACCGGCCTTGCTTCATATCGCCAGGCGAGGGCCCCGCCTTGCGCCTCACTCTGCCGCCATTGACAGCGACCGGAAACCAAGACGAGGCCAATGGGGTAGAGCGGTCGCCAGCGGTTCCCCTGACGACCATGGGTCCTCTGTTGGGGGCAGGCCCTGGGGCACCTGCCCGGCAGAGGGCCTACCTCCTGAGAGCGCCATGCTCCGACCGCCGTGGGGACGAACCCGAATCTCGGCCCCTCTCCTGCAGCCCCTTGCGCCCTCCTCCTGAGGGGTATGAGGCTGTAGCATTGGGGCAGCCATCTACTGTGGCGACCTGTATCTCCTGCGACCCATGGTTAGCATAAGCTTGCTCCTGGGGGATGAGTGGTACCCGATAGTTGCTGCGTTGGTGCGGTTGTCGAGGCTCTCTTGGGATTCCTAAAAGAGCCCAGCTTCTGGCGTCTCCTCGCCCCAGCCTGGCCTGAGGAATGAGCCATGATCTTCTTCTAGCGCGCACCCGTGATCCACCATGCGGGGCACATAAGCTTCCGGGGCCACCGCCCCATGGGTCTCGCCGAAGCGCCCCACATGCCACACAGTCTGGCTTGGAGCGTCGTCTTGGGGGTGATGGCGCGCCGGTCCGCCGAAGCCAAAGGCCGCGACGTGCACCCCTTCGCCGACCTGAGGAGGGGTCGGCGTGACTTGTCGCCCGGTGCTGACGGAGGTGTTGGCGCTGGACTGGCTCGGGAGTCTGCTTGAAGTTACGTGAGACGCATAATGCCACCATGCGGCCCGCCCTGGATCTGGGGCGGCAGCTGGACGCAGCAAGGGGCTGCTCCTGAGGCGGCGGCGTCCAGGAGCTCAGCCACTCGCTCCAACAACACATCGCGGCTGCCTTCCAGCAAACGGCACCATAGCAGCTCTCGGGCCACCGTGAGCGCGGCCCTGGAGTTTGCCTGCTCCCGTCGGGTGTACGGCGCTGTGGCCGCGGCGTGGTTTGAGGCCCTTGCTGCGGCCTACACCGGAACGCGGGCTGCTTGAGGCACAAGTTGAGGTCACCCTGATCCGACGATACGGCGTGGGCGGGCCACGCCGCCCAGCGGTCGGTGTTGGTGGCCGGGTCACTTGACATCTGACGACGAGGCGACGGAACGCGATGCGGAGGAAGAAGGATTCCGGCGCACCCCTACCTGGTGCGCCAAATGTCCGATTTCGGGTTCCGGCAGACCCTTGAGGTTCAAACACTGGGGTGCGCGTGGAGATCTCTCCCCTACCAATCTACGTCTGATCTCCTCGTGCGATGTAAGCTGGAAACGATGAACAACGCAAAGCACACGAGATTTATACTGGTTCGGGCAACCGTTGTGGTGTAATACCCTACTCCAGTGTGTGGTGTGGTGGATTGCCTTAGGGGCTAGAGATGAATAGTACAGGGGAAGAACAGCCTCACGAGAGGTGTTCTTGATCTGGTGCGGTGTGTTCTACTTGGTCTGGATCTCCCTCTCTACCAGTTCGATGGATGCCACTCGATGCCTCTACTCTGTGGTGGCTAGCTCTATTTATAGAGGCCCTAGGCCTCTCCTCAAATAATGAGCGGGAAGGGCGCCAACAATTGGCCATTTTGAAGGGGAACATCTAGTGCAAGTTATCCTGACCAAAGGTGGTCTTCGGCTGCCAAAAGCACTGGTGGTGACGCCGTCTTGGGCTCCACGGTGACCTCCGTCCTGCCGTTCGGCTGGTCTTGGTCTCGTTGCACCGGAATGGTAACCTTTGCCTGATGCCTCGGCCTGTGCTTGACCCTTTGCATCGAAGGGGAAACAAGAACACTGCGCAGGCCGGCGCCCGCCTGGCGCCCGCCTTGGCTCGATCGTCATGGCTTGTGAGGGAGTCTTGGATTAGGAGGTATCCGGACAGCCGGGGTATAACCTTTGGCCGGACTGTTGGACTATGAAGATACAAGATTGAAGACTTCGTCCCGTGTCCGGATGGGACTCTCCTTGGCGTGGAAGGCAAGCTTGGCAATACGGATATGTAGATCTCCTTCCTTGTAACCGACTCTGTGTAACCCTAGGCCCCCCCGGTGTCTATATAAACCGGAGGGTTTAGTCCATAGGACAGAACAATAACAACAATCATACCATAGGCTAGCTTCTAGGGTTTAGCCTCTCCGATCTCGTGGTAGATCAACTCTTGTACCACCCATATCATCAATATTAATCAAGCAGGAGTAGGGTTTTACCTCCATCGAGAGGGCCCGAACCTGGGTAAAAACATCGTGTCCCTTGTCTCCTGTTACCATCCGCCTAGACGCATAGTTCGGGACCCCCTACCCGAGATCCGCCGATTTTGACACCGACATTGGTGCTTTCATTGAGAGTTCCTCTGTGTCGTCATCATCAGGCTTGATGGCTCCTTCGATCATCGCTAGCGATTCAGTCCAGGGTGATACTTTTCTCCCTGGACAGATTTTTGTATTCGACGGCTTTGCACTGCGAGCCAATTCGCTTGGCCATCTGGAGCAGATTGAAAGCTGCGCCCCTGGCCGTCAAGTCAGGTTTGGAAGCTAAAACTACAAGGCCGATATCCACGGAGACTTGATCTTCGACAGATTCGAGCCCTTGCCGAGTGCGCCGCACTGTCAGGATGGGCATGATTTAGCTCTGCCGTCGGACAATGTTCAGGAGGTCGCACCTGCAACCGCTCCGACCTTCAATTCGGAGCCAATTGCGTCATCCATGGACGGGTGGTTGAGCCCCATCATGGAGGCCACAGCTTCGATGGCGATCAAGCCGAATTCCAGCCTCACCCCTCACGAGGTCAATGACTCCAAATTGCCGGACTCCCTTCCGGACTCCGAGCCGCCCGCGCCCCTGCCAATCGAATCCGATTGGGTGCCGGTCATGGAGTTCACCGCCGCGGATATCTTCCATCACTCGCCCTTTGGCGACATACTGAACTCACTGAGGTCTCTCTCCCTGTCAGGAGAGTCCTGGCCGGATTATGACCGGCAGGATTGGGATGCGGATGATGAGGAAATTCGACGCCCACCCACCACCCACTTAGTAGCCACTTTCGATGATCTGACCAACATTCTCAACTTCGACTCCGAAGACATCGACGGTATGTACGACGATGCAGGAGACGAACAGGAACCACTGCCCACAGGGCACCGGACAGCCATCTCATCCCACGATGTATACATGGTAGACACACCAAAAGGAAGCGACGACGAGGAACGTAAGGACGCAGCGAAGGATCGTTCGCTAGAAAAGCAGTCAAAGCGGCGGCGGAAGCGCCGCCCCAAACCCCGCCTTGACAGAAATAGTGGTCATGCGGACCCAGCGATAGACCAGGGTAAGCCGACGGACGATGAACATGGCATCGAACAACCGTCCGACCAGGGCGACACGGATAATCAAACCGAACTACCCGTCTCCGGTGAAGATAATAGCCCAGATGACCTAACGCCGGACAAGCTCACGAAGTAGCAGAACCTCCATAAAAGGCTCGTCGCCATAGCGCGTAGCCTGAAAAAGCAGAAGCGGAGGCTCAAGACTGCGGAAGATGCACTCAGAATCAGATGGAGCAAAGTACTCAAACCCGCAGACAAATATGGCAGCAGTCGCCACGTCAAGAGCTACCCAAAGCGAAAGCTACTGCCTGAGTTCGATGAGGAGGCCTTAGAGCCCCCGCAATCAAAAAACCAAGCAGCCATCTAGTCGGATACACGACCTCATGGCCAACCTAGGGAGGCAAATAATGCCGCACACAGGCCAGCATGCGATCCACATAAGGGCTTGCATCCAAAAAATGGCCCAACCAGATCTATCTATGGGCCAAGAAGGCATGCTCCAGCAAGCAATGCAACACAAAGAAAATCCGAACACCTCAGTACACCCAAATACAGGGGTGCCGCCCATCCCCTATGTTTCACCGATGAGGTGCTGGACCATTAATTTCCAGAGGGATTCAAACCCGTAAACATAGAGGCATACGACGGAATGACAGACCCTGGGGTCTGGATTGAGGACCACATCCTCCATATCCATGTGGCTCGAGGAGATGATCTCCACGCCATCAAATACCTACCCCTCAAGCTCAAAGGGCCAGCCAGGAATTGGCTCAAAAGCCTCCCCAAAAACATTATTAGAAGTTGGGAAGAGCTCGAGGACGCCTTTCGGGCAAATTTTCAAGGGACCTATGTCCGACCACCGGATGCAGACGATTTAAGTCACATAACTCAGCAGCCCGGAGAGTTAGCCAGAAAACTTTGGAACATATTTCTTACTAAAAAGAACCAAATAGTCGACTGTCCGGACGCCAAAGCCTTAGCGGCTTTTAAACACAGCGTTCAAGACGAATGGCTCGCTAGACACCTTGGCCAGGAAAAGCCAAGAACAATGGACGCATTAACAAGCCTCATGACCCGCTTTTGCGTGAGGGAGGACAGCTGGTTGGCAAGATGTAGCACCAGCGACCCAAGTACATCCGAAGTCAGGGACGGAAACGGGAAGCCACGACGCAGCAAAGACCAGCGCCGGAATAAGGAAAACAGCCCGAAGAGCACGGCCGTTAACGCCGGATTCAAAAGCTCTCAGCGGGGTCAGCAAAAGCTGCCTCTCAAAGACAACAGAGACGAACTATCTAGTCTCAACAAAATTCTGGACAAGATATGTCAAATCCACAGCACCCCCGATAAACCTGCAAATCATACCCATAGAGAATGTTGGGTATTCAAGCAATCTGGCAACCTCAATGCCGAACACAAGGGGCTGGATACACCAAGTGAAGACGATGACGAACCCCGCAAGCAAAGCATTGGGGAACAGAAGAAATTCCCATCAAAAGTAAAAACAGTAAACGTGCTACGCGTGACAAAGGGGAGAAGCAAAGTGGCGCCCATAGAGATATGTGCCCTAGAGCCTATCACAATGGAGTTCCGCCACTGGTCATCCAAACCGATTACCTTCGACAATCGGGATTACTCTTTAAGTATCCGGCATGCAGGATGGGCTGCCCTGATGTTAGACCCAATAATTGACGGATACTACTTCACACGAGTCCTGATGGATGGCGGCAGGAGTTTAAACCTGATATATCAGGACACGGTCCGCAAAATGGGGGTAGACCCAACAAAAATTAGCCATAGAAATATTTCCTTTAAAGGAGTAACACCAGGCCGAGGGGCTCATTGCTCGGGCTCCCTCCTACTAGAAGTCATATTCGGCTGTCCCGATAACTTCCGTAGTGAAAAGCTAACCTTCCACATCGCTCTGTTTAAGAGTGGCTATCAAGCACTACTGGGATGCGACACTTTCGCTCGCTTCAACGCAATACCGCACTATGCGTCTCTCACGCTTAAGATGCCCGGTCCACAAGGCATCATTTCAGTAAAGGGAAATATTGAACGCTCCTTACGTGTGAAAGACTGTGCGGCTGCCTTGGCAGCCACACACTAAACTGCCTCACCAACCAGAACGCCTAATAGGTCATTAAGACCACGGACACGGTTGGACGAGTCCGGCGTAACTGTATAATTATTAAAGGTTTGATGGTTATACACCCCTATACAAGGGGCTCCGCGCATATAAACAAGCAGCAATAAAACTCAATTCTTCCCACCTTGGATCATACTTTGTTTACTTATTATAACACACATTTCACACGACTACTTTTTCAACTAAGTTCCTCTCTTTTACAGATGAACATCATGCTACACTAGTCTAGGATACGACACAACGGAGACATAGGCGTAGACGTGTAGCAGGGACCCATTCCAAGGATTATTTTTAGATTAAGGCCCTGCGTAAACCTTTTTTTTTACTGTCTCTCGTTGATACACATCCCCCAGATTCTCAGAATGACCGCGAGGGAGGCTGGCGTTTTGGCATGTGGCCACGTTAGAGTATTGCATGTACCTGGACACCAGGGGCTTATTGCAAAGGGCGCCGTTCAGCCAGTTTTATATCCAAAAAGACCGAATACCCTAGGGAGTGTTCGGCGTCACGAGTTTGGCCTTATATGCATCAGCTCCGAATCATGTCTTTGGTCAAATGTTGGGTTTGCCCGGCTCCTGTGTTTTGCTGCCTTATGTTCCGCTCTATCGGCTAAGGCGGCACCAGGAGAACTACCGCGATTGTGCCCCGGTTCAGCCAGGCGAGCACCTCAGTAGAGAAAGCCGAAAACTGACTGTCATGATATAGCGTGAGACTGGTCAACCACTTAATGACCTCGCGGAATCTTCGAGATTCCTCCACCTTAACGAAGGGACGTTTCCCGACCAGGCAAACACGCGCCCCGAATCCGGGTGAGCGCGGAGCCACCAGGGGCTATATAGTAGCCCCACTTTCAAACTCCTATGGCTAAGTGAAAGTGATAAAGCATCACAGTCCGATTGCCTAGTTCGGTGCGCTATCACCTGCTTAGTGGACCAAGACGTTGGATCAAGTGTGAATGTGCATCTTCTGTGAACACCCCCACATTATATGCGTGGGGGCTGAAGCCGACGACTACCATCTTTCAAGTTATATACATATATACATAAACGGCCGCACAGGAGGTATAATAATTCTTGAAGGCACAAGTATAAATAGCCTTTACATATTAGCAAAACATTGTTTTCAATGGGAATACATGGCATTAGAACATAATATTCTTCGAGCACTGCGTGTCTATCGAACGAGCACGCTCCAAAACTTCTTGAAAGTAGTGCTCGGCAGGTACACGGCTTTTGACCGAATCATGGGCTGCAATGGCGGTGGCTTCCATCTCTGCCCAGTATGTCTTGACACGGGCAAGGGCCATCCGCGCACCCTCCATGCACGTTGACCTCTTCATCGCGTTGGTATGCGGCACTGCACCAAGGAATTGCTGCACCAAGCTAAAATAACTGTTCGGCTTTGGCCTTTCCGGCCACAGATGATCCACAACATACCTCATGGCAATTCCGGACAGTCTATTCAGCTCGGCCCATTCGGCCAGCCGATCAGTCAATGGAAGCGGACGCTCCGGATCATTAAATTGCGACCAGGACAGCTTTTCCACTTCGCGATCCTTTTGATCTCGGAAGTGTTCGGTCGCATCATCAGCACTCACTGCTAAGTCCAGATATGTGTCCGCAGAGCTCCACATGTGGTCCAGAGGAGCATATTTAGGATCGCCGAACTTCATCCGCAGCATAAAGGGCTTCCCAGCCGTGATATCTCCGGCCTGACGCAGCTCCTCCATCAATGCTCTCATCGCAGAGCGAGTATCCTTGGCCGCCACCGTGGCCTTCTCTAGGTCCGACCTCCTCGCTTGATCTTCCTTTTCAAGAAGCTCGTAACGGTCAGTAGCACTCTTCAACTCCACAGCCATTTTGGCCATTTTCCCTTTGCTTCGGTGGTGAGCAGCCTGTTCGGCTTTCAGCTCCTCGATTGCCTTTAGGGTAGCCGCATCGCTTCTCTTTGCTTGTTCCTTGGCTCGGGCAACTTCTGCCCAAAGGTTCTCCATGGCCGCAGCTCCATCTGCATTTAAAACATATGTTATACATACTGTCATCATGCTCCTCTTATCATGCGTCACCGAAGAATTACATACCTTGCGCCTCGTCAAGCCGTTTGTTGACAAGTACGATGTCGGCATCCGCCACGTCAAGTTGCCGCTTCAGCTCGGCAAATTTGTCAGTCCAGCTGGCCACCGGACACTTCGCCGCCTGCACATTAAGGCGGCAGGATCAAACCTAGGAATATGATCCTCTGCGCACTATCGTCTATGACAGCACCCAGAGTCTCAGGGGCTACCATCTACACAGGGCGCATCTTAAAGTATGCGGCATCACCAAAAAGGTACTTCATTTCACGTACCTCAAAACCTGTCAGTAGACTCATGACAGCTTCATGCAATCCGCTCTCCGCGGACGAAATTCTTTCAGTTACTATACTCATCAACGTACCATGCTCTTCTGAGATGGACGCTCGGCCTAGCAGATCCCTCAGCACTCCCGACCATGCACCATACAGTGCCAGACTCATTCGGCTGCTTCTTCCGACAGCCGGATATTGAGGGCTTCGGGTGGCCATATGACTGCCTTCTGGCCTTGCTGGATCAGGAGAAACCCTCCGCGACGACACCTCGGGGTCGCCCGCCTCATGAGGCGGTACGGTAGGGGGAGGCGTTCCGCTCTCCATCATCTCCGGAAGAAGATCCCCCGAAGACGAGCTCTGCTGAGAAGGGCTAAGATCCAAACTGCAAGATAAAGGCTTCGGTTATTTTCCTCAGAAGTAAAACAAGGGTCTCTCTCTCATTATTAAAACACCCTTTTACTTACGGCTCGGTGGAGGGCTGACCCCCTTGAGGGCATAGTACGGCCGGGATATCCCCCGGTGCAGGACCCTCTGGCGAAAATTTCATCCCCCGCTTTGAGACCATTGTCTACGGGTCTTCAGAGGTGGTCCTCTTTTTCCCCTGAGGAGGGGAATTTTTGATTCCCCCTTCTGGTCAACCCCCTTCGCAGAGGCGGTAGCTTCCTTGTTCCCCCTTCATCTTCTCCCGAACGTGCGATCTCCAGCATCCTGGTTAATACGGGATCCATCCAGGTCTCAGGGAGGGGGGCCGGACACCTGATCATCTTTGCCTTCGCTATCCACTCCTGGTTCAAGAGCGGATCTTTTTCATAGAAGCAATGTTGCGGTAAATGAACGAATAGTGTGTTCAGACAGAGAGCTACTTACTTGGGTATCCGGATGGTTGCATCTTAGGCCTGCATCCTCAGTAGAGTCCGGACACATCGTTTGTGGTCCTAAGAACAATTGGTGCATCTCCGCGGGCGTCATACCGAGGAAATGCTGAAGAGCTCGCGGTCCCTCTGGATTGAATTCCCACAAGGAGAGGGGCCGACGTTTGCAGGGGAGAACTCGGCGAATTAACATAACCTGCATCACCACGACCAGACTGACATCTCTCTCCAAGAGGTCTCGGATGAGGCTCTGCAATATGGGAACGTCCTTTGCCGGCCCCCAGTCTAATCCCTTGCTGACCCATGACGTTAGTTGTGGCGGGGGACCCGAGCAAAAAACAGGCGGAGCCACCCACTTGGTACCCCTGGGACCTATGATATAAAACAACTCTTGTTGCCATAAGCTGGACTCCTCTGGGAAAGAGCCCTCGG
The DNA here is from genome assembly GCF_018294505.1 of Triticum aestivum. Taxonomy (NCBI): domain Eukaryota; kingdom Viridiplantae; phylum Streptophyta; class Magnoliopsida; order Poales; family Poaceae; genus Triticum; species Triticum aestivum. Next base: position 134,959,850 of record NC_057809.1, on the reverse strand, counting down.
GCCATGGGGCGTCGGCATTCTTGCTTATTACGGCGCCTCCGCACTCTGCTTGCCGTCCCTCGACCGTCTTCGGCTCCACCTTGAAGGTCTTAGGCGATAATCCGAAGTGAGGGGTAATACGGAGGAAAGCTTCGCACACGACTATGAACGATGAGATGTGGAGGATAGACTCCAGGGATAAGTTGTGGAAGTCCAGCCCATAATAGAACATGAGCCCCCTCACGAAGGGATCCGGCATCAAGCCTAGCCCTCGGAGGAAGTGAGAAACAAACACGACGCTCTCACCGGGCTTGGGAGTGGGAATAACCTGCCCTTGAGTAGGTAGCCTATGCGGGATTTCGTCGGTCAAGTACCTGGCCTCCCTTAGCTTTATTATGTCTTCCTCCGTGATGGAGGAAGGCATCCATCGGCCTTGGAGGTTGGATCCGGACATGATTGAAGGTCCGAAGCGTCTAAATCTGAAGCTTCGGGTGTTGGAACTCGAGGTGGGAGGCGGATTCGATTGAGATCGAGAGAAAAAGTAAGGCCTTGGTCTCTTTATAAAGAGGTGGAATACCGAGAGCCCTCCATATGACCGTTTGGGACTTACCTTCGATCGAGGAGACATACCAACGGGCACGGCTGGGTTACCCACGTCCGTATTGATGAGAATCCCGTGATAAGGGGACACGATCCCTGCTTCAACAAAACGTGCCAACGAAACCGCCTCGCAAAACGCATTGAGGTGGAACAGTAAAAAATGATTCGAATAAAGGCTTGGCTGTGGTGTGATGTCATGCTACAGAATACGTCAGCAGATTAGATTTGTGAAAATATTACTCTCTCTATGGTGGTATGTGGAACTTGTTTTGCAGAGCCGGACACAATCCTCGTGTTCAAAATCTTCTATGAAGTATTCGGAGGAGGAACCCGCCTTGCAATGCCGAAGACAATCTGCGCGCCGGACTCATCGTCATTGAAGCCTGGTTCAGGGGCTACTAAGGGAGTCCTGGATTAGGGGGTATCCTAACAGCCGGACTATAACCTTTGGCCGGACTATTGGACTATGAAGATACAAGATTGAATACTTCGTCCCGTGTCCGGATGGTACTCTCCTTGGTGTGGAAGGCAAGCTTGGCAATACGGATATGTAGATCTCCTTCCTTGTAACCGACTCTATGTAACACTAGCCCCCTCCGGTGTCTATATAAACCGGAGGGTTTAGTCCGTAGGACAGAACACTAACAACAATCATACCATAGGCTAGCTTCTAGGGTTTAGCCTCTCCGATCTCGTGGTAGATCAACTCTTGTACTACCCATATCATCAATATTAATCAAGCAGGAGTAGGGTTTTACCTCCATCGAGATGGCCCGAACCTGGGTAAAACATCGTCTCCCTTGTCTGATGTTACCATCTGCCTAGACGCATAGTTCGGGACCCCCTACCCGAGATCCGCCGGTTTTCACACCGAGAGCTTGCGTCACGGGATCCTCGCGAGGTTCCCCTGCCTTGATCTCTCCGCCTCCTCGCGAGCCTGCCTGATGAGGCTGCCTCTGAGGAAGCTTCCTGTCGTCCGCCCCACGAGGCTTGGCCCCTCATGAGGGTCTTGAGCTTGAGTTGATGAAGATGGGCCGTGTTGGGCCCCCACTTGAGCCACGCCGTAGGCCGCAGGCAGGCAAGTCTGGGGACCCCCGTTCCCAGAACGCCGACACCATCATATGCATATCATATTTTATTTGCATTTTGGTTGCGATCCTAAAAATCCTAAGCAACTCAAGGACCCACGGAGAGAGTTGGGGATTTCATTTATTTTCATATTTGAATTTTTCTCACATTGGAAAAAAGGATCATTTTGATTTTAATAAACTTTCTCTCCGAAATATTTCTGATATTAAAATAAAAAGAGAGAAGATAATACGAATTCTTCAAAAAGAGAGAAATATTGGAGGAAAGATTTTTAAAATCAAATAAATATTTTATTTGGATTTTATTCAAGATTTATTTGAATTAGAAAAAAATATGCATTTTGCAAAATTGCATTTTTAGGCAACAAAAATGTTCACTTTGTTCTAAATATTTTATTTAGACGGTGAAAATTGTTTTTGGCATTTTTAGAATTTTTCTTAAATTTATTTAGGATTTTTCTTCGGCGGAATTTATTTTTAAAAAAAGTTCTCGGCTGGCCCGAGCCGAGCCGCGCCAAGCCCAGCCTCGTCGCCGCCTTGCCCGCGTCGCCCACCGTGGAGTCACCGGACTCCCGAAGGAGTCCGACTCACCATCGCCTCGCCGACCCCCTCTCCAAGTCGGAGAACCGAGGGGCCTTTATAAGCAGCCCCGAGGCCGCCGCCTCCTCCTCGTCTCGCACCGCAGCCCCGCCGCCAGCGCCGCCACCGCTGCCTTGCATCGCCGCCTAGCGCTGCCGCCCACGCCGTGCCGCTGCTTCCCCGCACCACCGCCCCGCCTCACCGCCGAAGACAGAGCCGCCGGATCTCGCCGCCACCCGCCGGATCTCGCCGCCGGTTTTCTCCCGTTAAACAGTATAAAAACAGTTCGGTTTTTCTGGTTTATTTTTTTAGATCGGTTTAGGTTAGATCATTTTTTTATTTGTTCATTAATTAGCGAACGTTCGTTAGATTATTTTCTGTAATGAAGGAATTCGTTCGTTTAGTTCTGTTAGCGAACGTTCGGTCGTTAGTCTTTTTCTTTTTGTTTTATTTTCGGCCAGGGACTTATCCGTGATTATTTTTTATCGCAGATTAGCCCCTGATCTTCAAACCCTCGCAACTTTTTGACCATTCGTCCAAATCCAGTGAAACCAACGCCAAAATCTTTGACTCGAACCCCTATTTCCCATTAATCAACTTGAAAATGATTTTGACAATTTAAAATTTTCTTGCAAGCAAATTTGAACTTGAACTTCTTTTGATCGTAGTTTGAGTTTCGTAGCTCCGATTGGAGTGATTCTTTTTTCACATCGAAGCTCTTTAGTTGAACTTTTAGTTTGGACTTTCTCATCTGAGCTTTACCCTTGCATCTATACTTGAGTGCGTATGTATGCTATTGTTTATTTGTGATAGAATTTTTGGAGTGCGAAGCGTGCTATTACGAGTCTCTAGGGTTTGCGGATCGTCAGCAAGGCAAGTAACACTTTGATCATACCCCATTTTTACCCAAGTTTTTATGCATTAGTTTCAACCCTCAAACATTGCATGAGTAGGATTGATAACATGTGGGTATTGGGAAGTAGATGATGAGGTAGAACCTATTATCCTTTATATCAAACCCTAGGAGTTACTTCTATGTTATGCTTATACTGCTATGCTATGCTCGTAGACTTGGTTTGGTTTAAGTGATCCATGACAGATGTGAGAGATGTTAATTAATGGTTAACTTAAGGTGGCTACTTTAATACACATCTGGGTGGATTGGTTGCGGACACCTGGAGAATCTAGTGTTGTCCTAGGATATCCCGGAGTAACCGTGTGATCATCCTATGGTTCGCCACCCAGGCTGAAAGGGATCATAAGATTATTCATGCTAGAAACTTCCGTGTGCAGCCACAAGCCATTATGGGCTCTGACATAGTTGAGTATGTTGTGTGACCTCTTTCAGTGGTAGGCTAGCAGATGTAGAGGATGTAGGTGGTACTGTCTACCCAGAGTAAAGATTTAATGCTTCTGAAAGACTGTGTTTCGGTCATCTGTTTCTCAAACACCATGTAGTGCGAGAAAATCCAACGGAGGAGATCGAGTCTTGTGGGGAAAATTGCGCAAACCTCTGCAGAGTGTACAAACTAATCATGATTAGCCATGTCCCCGGTTATGGACATCTTGAGTATCTGGTTCTTGAATTATTGATTTTGATCTCATCACTTTAAATTAATTTGTTGGGTACTAAATACTGTTTAATTGGGATTGAGTTGGAGGAACCTTCTCAATGTTTATCAACTACCATGATCGTTAAACAAAATATATTCCTTTGTTGTAGGGAAAAATTGGCTTTATGCAAAAATTTAACTTAGAGCTTTCACCAGCCAAATATGCATGTAGTGATAGCTATTTTTCATCATTATCTTATGGTGTGAATTTGCCAATACATTCAATGTACTGACCTATATGGCTGCAACGTCTCATGTTGCAGGAATCTTACGACAAGTAAGTGATACGTTAGGGTTACGATTTCTACACTCAACTTTGCCGTTCGTGTTGATGGGAATCCACAACCTTGTTGTTACTTCCGCTATTTGGATTGAGCTAATAGTATTTACGTTATTTCATACATGTGATTTATCTCTGTTATAAATCCTCGAGTATTGTGTGTGTCAGCATACCGATCCAGGGATGACACTTAAGCATAGAGACTTGACCCATTCGGGTCGGGTCACTACAAAATTGCTCTCTCTAAATATGTATGATCTATTAGTGTGAAGAAGATAAGCTTTATACGAACTTGTGATATGTAATAAATAAAAGCGATGGACTGCATAATAAAGGTCTTTATCGCAAGCGGCAATATAAAGTGACATTCTTTTGCATTAAGATTTTGTGCATCGAACCATAAAAGCGCATGGTAACCTCTGCTTCCCTCTGTGAAGGGCCTATCTTTTATTTTTATCTCCTACCCTTATGCAAGAGTCATGGTGATCATCACCTTTCCTTTTTACACTTTTTCCTTTGGCAAGCTCTATGTGTTGGAGCGATCCGGATATATATATCCACTTGGATGTAGGTTATCATAAAGTATTATTGTTGACATTACCCTTGAGGTAAAAGGTTGGGAGGCAAAACTATAAGCCCCTATCTTTATCTGTGTCCGATTAATACTTTGTACCCATAAGTATCACGTGAGTGTTAGCAATTGTGAAAGTTTATATGATAGTTGAGTATGTGGACTTGCTGAAAAGCTATTATATTGATTGTTTCTGATGTTATGATAAACTGCAATTGCTTCAATGATTGAGATCATAGTTTGTAAGTTCTCAATGAAGTTTCTGATTTGTAATTCGCCTTGTGAATGAATTGTTACTTTATCATAAGAAATTATATGGCAATATATGTTGTTGTTCTAAAGATGATCATGATGCCCTCATGTCCATATTTTATTTTATCGACACCTCTGTCTCTAAACATGTGGACATATTTATCGATATTGGCTTTCGCTTGAGGACAAGCGAGGTCTAAGCTTGGGGGAGTTGATAAGTCCATTTTGCATCATGATTTTATATTGATATTTAACACATTATGGGTTGTTATTACACATTATATCACAATACTTATGCCTATTCTCTCTTATTTTACAAGGTTTACATGAAGAGGGAGAATATCGGCAGCTGCAATTCTGGACTGGGAAAGGAGCAAATATTACAGACCTATTCTGCACAACTCCAAAAGTCCTGAAAGTTCACGGGGCTTATTTTTGGAATATATAAAAAATATTGGGCGAAGAAAGAACCAGAGGGGGCCACCAGCCAGCCACAAGGGTGGAGGGCGCGCCCCCCGACCTTATGGGCCCACTAGCAGGCTTCCGGTGCCCATCTTCTGTTATATGTTGTCTTTTACCCTAGAAAAAATCATAAGGAAGCTTTCGGGATGAAGCGCCGCCGTCACGAGGCGGAACCTGGGCAGAACCAATCTAGGGCTCCGGCGGAGCTGTTCTGTAGGAGAAACATCCCTCCGGGAAGGGGAAATCATCGCCATCATCATCACCATCGATCCTATCATCAAGGGAGGGTCAATCTCTATCAACATCTTCACCAACACCATCTCCTCTCAAACCCAAGTTCATCTCTTGCATTCGATCTTGGTCCCAAAACCTCAGATTGGTACATGTGGGTTGCTAGTAGTGTTGATTACTCCTTGTAGTTGATGCTAGTTGGTTTACTCGGTGGAAGATCATATGTTCAGATCCTTAATGATAATTAATACTCCTCTGATTATGAACATGAATATGCTTTGTGAGTAGTTACGTTTGTTCCTGAGGACATGGGAGAAGTCTTGTTATAAGTAATCATGTGAATTTGGTATTTGTTTGATATTTTGATGAGATGTATGTTGTCTTTCCTCTAGTGGTGTTATGTGAACATCGACTACATGGCACTTCACCATGATTTGGGCCTAGGGGAAGGCATTGGTAAGTAATAAGTAGATGATGGGTTGCTAGAGTGACAGAAGCTTAAACCCTAGTTTATATGTTGCTTCGTAAGGGGCTCATTTGGATCCATATGTTTCATGTTATGGTTTGGTTTAGCTTAATACTTCTTTTGTAGTTGCGGATGCTTGCGAGAGGGGTTAACCATAAGTGGGAGGCTTGTCCAAGGAAGGGCAGCACCCAAGCACCGGTCCACCCACATATCAAATTATCAAAGTAATGAACACGAATCATATGAGCATGATGAAAACTAACTTGACAATAATTCCCATGTGTCCTCGGGAGCGTTTTTCTTTATATAAGAGTTTTTACAGGCTTGTCCTTTTCTACAAAAAGGATTGGGACACCTTGATGCACCTTGTCTACTTCCATTACTTGTTACCCGTTATGATTTATCCTATCACAAAACTATCTGTTACCGATAATTTCAGTGCTTGCAGAGAATACCTTGCTGAAAACCACTTGTCATTTCCTTCTGCTCCTTGTTGGGTTCGACACTCTTACTAATCAAAATGACTATGATAGATCCCCTATACTTGTGGGTCATCAACCACCTTTGGATCTGTGCCTTCGGCGTTGTTGATTTTTATGGCACCGGAACGATAGACCTCCTCGATAATGTAAGGGCCTTTCCCATTTAGAGAGAAGCTTTCCTTCAAAAAATCTTAAACGAGAGTTGTATAGCAAATCATGATCACCTACATTAAAGTCGCACTTTTGTATCCTTTTATCATGCCATCTTTTAACTTTTTCTTTAAACAACTTGGCATTCTCATAGGCGTGGGTTCTTCATTCATCAAGTGAGCTAATGTCCAATAACCTCTTCTCACCGGCAAGTTTGAAATCATAATTGAGCTCTTAAATAGCCCAATATGCCTTATGTTCTAGTTCAAGAGGTAAATGACATACTTTTCCATAAACCATTTTATATGGAGACATACCCATAGGATTCTTATAAGCAGTTCTATAAGCCCACAAAGCATCATCAAGTTTCTTAGACCAATTCTTTCTAGATCTATTAACAGTCTTTTGCAAAATTAATTTAATCTCTCTATTGCTCAATTCTACTTGACCACTAGACTGAGGATGATATGAGATGCAATTCTATGGTTAACATCATATTTAGCAAGCATTTTATGGAAAACACCATGAATAAAATGTGAACCACCATGAGTCCTTAAATATCTAGGGACTCCAAACCTTGGAAAAATAACTCCTTTAAGCATCTTAGTAGAAGTGTTATGATCAGACACTACTAGTTGGAATAGCTTCTACCCTCTTAGTAACGTAATCAACAGAAACTAAAATATGTGTATACCCATTAAAGGCAGGAAAAGGTCCCATATAATCAAAGCCCCAAACATCAAATGGCTCAATAACAAGTGAATAATTCATAGGCATTTCCTGACGTATACTAATATTACCAATTCTTTGGCATTCATCACAAGACAATACAAACTTACAAGCATCCTTAAAGAGAGTGGACCAATAGAAACCAGATTACAATACCTTGTGTGCAGTTCTATCTCCAGCATGGTGTCCTCCGTAAGACTCGAAGTGGCACTTGCGTAGGATCTGTTCCTGTTCATGCTCAGGTACACAACGTCTAATAACACCATCTACTCCTTCTTTATAAAGGTGTGGATCACCCAAAAGTAATGTCTTAAATCATAGAAAACCTTTTTCTTTTGCTGGTATGTGAAACTAGGTGGTATAAATTTAACAACAATATAATTAGCAAAATTAGCATACCATGGAGTATTCCGAGAAGCATTTATGACATTCAATTGCTCATCAGGAAAGATATCATCAATAGGTACTGGGTCATCAGGAACATTTTCTAACCTAGACAAGTTGTCTGCAACGGGGCTCTCAGCTCCCTTTCTATCAATAATATACAAATCAAATTCTTGTAGCAAGAGAACCCATCTAATAAGTCTAGGTTTAGCATCTTTCTTTTCCATAAGATATTTAATAGCAGCATGATTAGTGTGAACAGTTACTCTTGAATCAACAATATAAGGTCTGAACTTATCACATGCAAATACAACTGCTAAAAATTATTTTTCAGTGGTACCATAATTTCTTTGAGAAATGTCTAGAGTTTTACTAGCATACTGAATAACATTCAGTTTCTTATCAACTCTTTGACCTAGAACAACACCAATAATATAATCACTAGCATCACACATGATTTGAAAAGGCAAGTTTCAATCAGGTGGCTGAACAATAGGGGCAGAAATCAAGGCTTTCTTTAGTATTTCAAATGCTTCCACACAATCAACATAAAGAACAAAAGGAACATATTTTTGCAAGAGATTAGTGAGAGGCCTAGAAATTTTAGAGAAGTCTTTAATAAACCCCCTACCTCCTATAGAAGCCAGCATGACCAAGGAAACTTCTTATACATTTGATATCTTTAGGACATGGCATCTTTTCAATAGCATCTACTTTATCTTTATTAACTTCAATACCTCTTTCAGAAATTTAATGCCCCAAGACAATGCCTTCATTAACCATAGAGTGGCACTTTTCCCAATTCTAACTACTGCAGGATGCTGCTAACGTGACACTATGATCAGAGACCCTTCAATGAAACTGTGTGCGATGCAATAATCTTAAATGGTGGTGTAAAAGAACCATCAAAAAGGTGCAAAATGTTTGCGATGGCGGAGCCATCAAACACGGTTCAGATTTTAGTTGCGTGTGCGATCCAGGGCATACGGTTCAGTCCAGTGAACTGTTTGCGATGAGGCAGAACAAAAGAAACGGGCAACCTGATGAAGGCTTGTGCGATATAGAGCATACAATTCACTCGGATAAACTGTTTGTGATTAGGCAACACAAAAGAAACGGCCAGCCAGGTCAAGGTGTGTGTGATTGAGGGCATACACTTCAGAAGGATTAACTGTTTGCAATTAGGCAACATAACAGAAACGGGTCAGCCAGATCAAAGTGTCTGCGATTGATGGCTTACACTTCACATGGATGAACTGTTTGCGATTGGCCACAACAAACTGAAACAACTAGATAGATCAATGTGTGTGTGCTAGACGGGCACACACATTCTAATTAAAAGAAGCGTGTGCGATGGTAATAACGAGCATGCACGGTTGTTGGAACAAGACATGTGTTGACTAATGTCTACTACACAACCTTCTTCTTGTAGACGTTGTTGGGCCTCCAAGTGCAGAGGTTTGTAGGACAGTAGAAAATTTCCCTCAAGTGGATGACCTAAGGTTTATCAATCCGTAGGAGGCATAGGATGAAGATGGTCTCTCTCAAGCAACCCTGCAACCAAATAACAAAGAGTCTCTTGTGTCCCCAACACACCCAATACAATGGTAAATTGTATAGGTGCACTAGTTCGGCGAAGAGATGGTGATACAAGTGCAATATGGATGGTAGATATAGGTATTTGTAATCTGAAAATATAAAAACAGCAAGGTAAGTAATGATAAAAGTGAGCGTAAACGGTATTGCAATGCTAGGAAACAAGGCCTAGGGTTCATACTTTCACTAGTGCAAGTTCTCCCAACAATAATAACATAATTGGATCATATAACTATCCCTCAACATGCCACAAAGAGTCACTCCAAAGTTACTAATAGCGTAGAACAAACGAAGAGATTATTGTAGGGTACGAAACCACCTCAAAGTTATTCTTTCGGATCGATCTATTCAAGAGTTCGTAGTAAAATAACACGAAGCTATTCTTTCCGTTCGATTTGTCATATAGTTCGTACTAGAATAACACCTTAAGATACAAATCAACCAAAACCCTAATGTCACCTAGATACTCCAATGTCACCTCAAGTATCCGTGGGTATGATTATATGATATGCATCACACACTCTCAGATTCATCTATTCAACCAACACAAAGTACTTCAAAGAGTGCCCCAAAATTTCTACCGGAGAGTCAAGACGAAAACGTGTGCTAACCCCTATGCATAAGTTCACAAGGTCACTGAACCCGCAAGTTGATCACTAAAACATACATCCAGTAGATCACGTGAATATCCCATTGTCACCACAGATAAGCACATGCAAGACATACATCAAGTGTTCTCAAATCCTTAGACACTCAATCCGATAAGATAACTTCAAAGGGAAAACTCAATCCATTACAAGAGAGTAGCGGGGGAGAAACATCATAAGATCCAACTACAATAGCAAAGCTCGCGATACATCAAGATCGTACCACCTCAAGAACAAGAGAAAGAGAGATCAAACACATAGCTACAGGTACATACCCTTAGCCCCGAGGGTGAACTACTCCCTCCTCGTCATGGAAAGCGCCGGGATGATGAAGATGGCCACCGGTGAGGGATCCCCCTCCGTTAGGGTGCCGGAACAGGGTCCTGATTGGTTTTTGGTGGCTACAGAGGCTTGCGGCGGCGGAACTCCCGGTCTATTCTGCTCCCCGATGTTTTTAGGGTATATATATATATATATATATATATATATATATATATATATAGGCGAAATAAGTCGGTCAGGGGAGCCACGAGGGGCCCATGAGGGTGGGGGCGCGCCCAGGGGGTAGGGCGCACCTTCCTGCCTCGTGGTTTCCTTGAAGCTTCCCTGACGTCTACTCCAAGTCTCCTGGATTGCTTCCGTTCCAAAAATAACTCTCCCAAAGGTTTTATTCCGTTTGGACTCCGTTTGATATTACTTTTCTTCGAAACACTAAAATAGGCAAGAAAACAACAATTTGGGTTGGGCCTCCGGTTAATAGGTTAGTCCCACAAATAATATGAAAGTGTATAATAAAGCCCATTAAACATCCAAACGGGAGCCTATTACTACTCGGTTATAAATACTACTACTCCAAGATGACTGCACATACCTCCTCAACTCCTCATCCACAAAAACAAACAAGTCATTCATCATCGTTCCCTTGTGTCCGCCATGACCAGCGTGAGGTTGCCACCAGGGGGAGGCGAGTCTGGAAGCAGGATCACGAGAGATGTCTCGTCTTGCCGCGAAAGCAGCCAACATGTCCCGTTGCGTAGCCGTAGTAGCAAAGAGGTCCCGCCGCGCCGCCGAAGCAGTACGGAGGTCCCACTGCGTCGTCGATGCAGCAGACTGGTCCAACCGTGCCGCAGAAGCAGAAGAGATGACCCGCCACGCCACGAATGCAGCAAAGATGTCCTCACGTGCCACGGCGGCCTGGGAAAATGTCTTGTAGGTAGGCGAGGACTCTTAGAGGCGCATGCGTGCCCTCGTCCTTAGGCAGCTGGACCAGATCTCCAGTTGGGCGAGGTTGCAGGATGACCTGAATGCCTTGTTTGAACAGTCTACGGCGTCATCCGACAACTAAATGAGAGCAATGTGAAGCTTCGGGCCGAGTGTCGTGGTTCTAACTCTGACAGTGATGTAGGGGGGTGAATATGGAGAGTCTAGATCTTAGCTATTGGGAAGTTGTTACACGCGAGATTTACGAGTTCAGGCCCTTCTCAGAGGAAGTAATAGCCCTACGTCTCGGAGCCCGGAGGCGGTCGACTGGATTATGCGTGTATGGATACAGGGGTGCGAACCCTTCATACTGAGGAGGGGGGTGGCTTATATAGAGTTCGCCGGCCCCCTCCTGCCCTCAGTAATGCAGGGTTTAAGGTACATTTAAGGTTGGGCGTTACTGGTAACGCCCCTAATAAAGTGCTATGATGACCATAAAAACTACTTAACAGCTGACCGTTTGCCTGCGGAGTGACTGTAGGTCTCCTGGCGGTCGAGTGGTTGGCTTCATGGTCGAGTGATAGCTTTCTGGTCGAGTGTCTTGAGTCCGTCGAGTGGGATACCTTTAAGTCGACTGAAAGGTGACTTCTCCTAGGGGTGTCCTAGGGTAGGACTCTTTGGTCAGGTCCGTGTCCCTACCCTAGGTACATGTCTCCATCATTAGCCCCCGAATGGATCGAGGTTAGAGTGGGGAAAGAGTTGGAGATCTTTCCGACTGGTTCTTCGGGCTATGTGAGCGCCTCGTTTTGGGTCAACCGCCATGGATGACATTGCCAACCTTTTTCAGTCGCCTTGATCCATTTGAGGCCTTTCGTCGAGTGAATTTCTTTGTTTGTGACATACCGAGCGCCGGCGCGATCGGGGTCTTCTGTTTTGACAAGTTGTTTTGTGGCCCGCGGATGTCGCGGGATTCGGATTTTGGGAAGCGCGCGGGACGGGAGCGGCCGCAGTAATCGGAAGCGATAAAGCGGAAGCTCCTCGATCCCCATGTCACCTTTTTCGCCACGTACTGCACGCGCGTCTGCTGCGGGGTTTGACTGGATAGCCTGGGCCTACCAGTCAGCCACTCGGAAGCGGTCCCTTATAAATCGCCGGCTCGGGGTTTCCGAGCAGTGCGCTCTCTTCTCCTCCTTTCTTCCGCCTCTCCCCCTTCGCAAGTCCTTCTGCCACCTCCGTTCCCGCCCCAGCGTAGCAGGCCCGTGCGAGACTTCGCCGGCGACAATGACAAAGAGCAAGACCTCCGCTCTGGAGCGCGCGAAGAAGGCGGCGGCGGCGGGGAAAGGGAAGAGGTCAGCTCGGGGAAGATCTTCCTCTAGGACCGCTCTGCCCAAAGGTTGGATCCAGGGCGACTGGATGCCGTCGGTGCTCCGGCAGGAGGATCTCGACGACATGGTCGAGGGGGGAGTCATTCCCCACGAAGCTGCGCGTCTTCCGGGGGGAGAGATCGAACCTCAACTCTGCGACGGTGAGTGCGTGCTCCTAGCCACCCACATCGACCGAGGGTTTTCTCTGCCGCCCCATCCATTTTTCCAGAGCTTCTTGAACTTCTTTGGAGCGCAGCTCCACCACTTCACTCCCAACTCCATTGTCTACCTCGCCGCTTTCATTTCCATGTGTGAGGCTTTCTTGGGTTGCCGCCCCCATTGGGGACTTTTCAAACACATCTTTACTTGCCGTTCTCAATCGGTCAAGAAGGACAAGTTGAGTGATGAGAGGACGCAGGTGATCCAGTTGTGCGGGGGCTTGGCGACCCAGGCAAGGGGGAAGAGCTGTTTTCCATCCATTACTTTCCCGGAGTCGGTCCGTGGTTGGCAGTCGACCTGGTTCTACTATCAGGACCAGGCGACCCCAGGACAGTCGACTGGTCTTCCTCCTTTCTCCCTCGACCGAGCTGAAAAACCCGCTTCTCTGAAAGTGACACCGGAGGAAAGGGCCCAAGTCAAAGTGCTGGCCGGTCGAGTGGTCGAGCTTGTCCGTGAGGGTGTGACTGGGATGGACCTACTGGAGGTCTTCCTCCAGAGGCGCATCCAACCGCTCCAGGCCCGTGACCACCCGATGTGGTTGTATTCTGGTCTTGATGACACCACTCGGATCCACCCGGAGGAGGTCACCGACGAGATGCTGGAGGGGTGGCTGTCGAGCATCACGGGGAACAAAGACAACCCCCGAGGAGCCAGGAGGGTAACTCCACTCGACAACTCGTATGAAGTGGACCAGGTATGTCTTGTTCTTTGCATTCCGACTGAAAATGCTCCAGACTAAAATCTTATTTTCTGCATTGGTCTTCTTTGAATAAGTCGATTGACTTTCGTCTTGTCTATTGTTTTCCAGGCGACCACCGAGATGTACTCGACGCCCAACGGGGCTCAGGGGCCACTGAGGAAGGGGAGGCGAGCGGAGGTGAGAGCGGGGACGACCAAGGCGAGTGGGAGTCCAACGGTGAGGGAGAGGGAGGCGATGACATCTTCTCCAGCGAAGGGGAGGAGGAGGAGGTTGAACCCCCCCCCCCCCCCGCCCGGAGGGGCGATCCAAGCTCACCCACGATCCAGCGCAGGAACGTGGCAAGGCGACTGCTCCTGTTGGGCAATCGTCGAAACGCCCTCGGACTTCTTCTCCTCCGCCGACTGGGAAGGCTCCCAAGCATCCATGAGCGATGCCATCCAAGCCGCCCAAGGCTCTGCCCAAGATGAAGATAGCTGTTCCTACCATTTCCGGGTAATAATAAAACTTGTTTTCCTTTGTCGACCATGGACAGATCCTTGGTCGATTCATTGAGCCAACCGACTGACTTTCGAGTTTTGCAGTGCTGCTACTTCTGAGGTCTCCGCCAAGGGTGACGACCAAGAGATGGAGGATGCTGCTACCTCCAACCCTGGTACGATTACTGACGTTCTGTATTGAGTCGACTGGTCATTTACTGCAACTCTGGTCGATTGAACTTCTCCTTTGTAGCCCCTCCTCATGTTATCGACCTCCCGAATGACGATGACAACGGTCCGTTGAGAGTGAGGAGGCACAAGAGGGCGTTGGCTGACAAGACCCCCCAATCCACTCCGGCGTCCGAGGCCATGGCTCGGGATGGTGGTGACATCGCTCGGGCTTCTGTGACCTTCGCCGTTCCTCTGGCGAGTGCGCGGCCCTGGTCATCGACTGCAGATCCGTCTTCACTTTTTGCCGCATACCCCGTCCCTGAGGACCAAGTGGCTGCTGCAAAGGAGGCTATACGCCAGGCGGGGATCATGATGGAGCAAGTGAAGATGGCTCGGGAGGCCAGCCAAGCAGCCTATGACGCGAGTTCGGCTCTTCAGAGCAATGTCCAGGTCAGTCGACTCAACACTTGGTCTGTTATGATATGCTGTTTGAAGAGTCTCTTTTCTGAAGATCTTTTGTATCTGCATCTGTACACCCAGTGGGTGTGTCTTCTAAATCTCAGACGAGTGGGGGCACGCTAAGTGCACCCACTGGGTGTAGTCCCCGAGACTACGGTGGACTGCTGGCAGTCAACTGTAGTCTTTACATTGTGTTGCTGTAGCTGCATTTCTTCACTCGGTTTGGTCGGGCCAGGTCGAGTGGAACTGTATCCGGCCGACTGCGGGTAGTCGACTTTTTTTTAAACCAGTGGGGGCACACTGAGTGCACCCACTGGGTGTAGTCCCTGAGACTACTGTCGAATGTTTTTGATTCGGTTGTGGTCTTAGAAACGTCATCATTGTCTCTTAGTTACTCAGAAGCAACTTATCTTGGACGTCTGTCGACTGATTTTTCTTTTTACAGAAATCTTGCGAACTTGTAGCATGCTATACTGAGTTGGAGAATTAGCAGATCCAGCTTAACCTTAACTTGAAGCTTGCTCAGGAGAATTTGAAGAAGGCGCAAGAAGAGGCAAAAGGTATGGCTGGTGAGGTTCTCCATTCTTAACAGGTGGCTTTTCTTTCCTGTCCATTCTTGATGTTGGTTCCACTTGATGCGCCGTAGATAAACTGGAGGAAGCTCTGAAGAAGAAGGATCAAGACCTTGCAGAGGCACTGAAGGAGGCCTCGAGCAAAACGAAGCTCGCAGAAGAGAAGCTGGCTTCGGTCGGGACTCTTGAAGAGGAGAACTCCAGACTGAAAGCTGCTCTTGAGACAGCTAATCGAGATGCCAGTCGACTGAAGAAGGAGAAGATGGCTCTGCACGACAAGGCGGGCGAGCTGGCGGGGAAGGCAAAAGATCTGGAGGCTTATCTCGGAGGGCTCGCCAAGAAGCTGTTCGTCATGCTCGAAGGTAATTATTCCAACCTGACTCTCTTGTAATTGCCGAGCCCCCGTACGGCCACTGTCTTATTCTTGAATCGTGTTTGCAGAATTCTGCCAGAACTTCGAAGAGGAAACCGGTCGAGTGGAGCCAGGCTTGGATCCTGCCAATTCTCTCATGAAGGACGAGGCTGCCATGAACGTGCTCCGACTGGAGTCTCGTGTTACCAGCGTTGTTGATTATCTGGCTCGGCTGAAAGTTGCAATGTCGCGGATCGACACGTCACTCTGGCCTGGGACGATGCTTCAGAACAACCTCGAGTCTCTGATGGCTCGACTTAACAAAGTCCCAGGTCGAGTGGCGGAATGGAAGAAATCTTCTGCTAGATGTGGTGCTGATGTCGCTCTGTCTCTGGTCCGCGTCCATTGCAAGGAGGCGCGAGAAGAAAAGCTGGCGGCCATCCAAGTTGCAAATACCAGGAAGCACAGCTTTCAAGACTTCATGGAGACTTTCATCACTGCTGCCACCCGTATCGCCGACGGGATCGACTTGGATGAGTTCGTCGCCCCTTCCAGTCCTCCTCCCGAGGAGTGAAAAACTTTAAATTTACCTCGGAATGCCGAGTGGACTTGTAACCGTTAAACTCTGCCGAGCCGAGGGATCGAGTACTTTGAGGTCTGGGACCCTTTAGGCTTTATTCGAAATTGATTTCTCGTTGGGCATCTTCATGGTTTGATTCGTCGAGTGGAACTTGATCTTCACTCGGAATGACCTTGTATTTGCGGCGCAATTCCGAAGGGGGAGTTGGCAGTCAACTCGTGGATTGGGTCGAGTCTTGCACTTAGGCGAGCACTGGGCTGCAGCTAAGCCCTCGAGTGGGAGGTTTGCTCTCCACTCGGTAGGATTTTTAAAAACTTAGGCGAGCACTGGGCTGCATCTAAGCCCCCGAGTGGGAGGTTTGCTCTCCACTCGGTAGGATTTTTTCAACGCTTAGGCGAGCACTGGGCTGTAGCTAAGCCCCCGAGTGGGAGGTTTGCTCTCCACTCGGTAGGATTTTTTCGACACTTAGGCGAGCACTGGGCTGTAGCTAAGCCCCCGATTGGGAGGTTTGCTCTCCACTCGGTAGGATTTTTTCAAACTTAGGCGAGTGCCGGACTGCAGCTAAGTCTCTAGGTGAGAGAACTTAGGCGAGTGCTGGACTGCAGCTAAGCCCCCCGAGTAGGAGGATCGCTCTCCACTCGGTAGGACTTTTTCAAACTTAGGCGAGTGCCGGACCGCAGCTAAGTCTCTAAGTGAGAGAACTTAGGCGAGCGCTGGACTGCAGCTAAGCCCCCGAGTGGGAGGTTTGCTCTCCACTCGGTAGGATTTTTTCAAACTTAGGCGAGTGCCGGACCGCAGCTAAGTCTCTAAGTGAGAGAACTTAGGCGAGTGCTGGACTGCAGCTAAGCCCCCGAGTGGGAGGTTTGCTCTCCACTCGGTAGGATTTTTTCAAACTTAGGCGAGTGCCGGACTGCAGCTAAGTCTCTAGGTGAGAGAACTTAGGCGAGTGCTGGACTGCAGCTAAGCCCCCGAGTGGGAGGTTTGCTCTCCACTCGGTAGGATTTTTTCAAACTTAGGCGAAATGGATCCCGCGGTCGAGTCCACTATCTGGTCGATGCGGGGGAGAGGGAAATGATCTTTCGGGCAGGCCCGATTGATATGTTTGAAATCAATGCACATGCGAAGTGACTTGTCCTTCTTGGGGACCATGACAACATTGGCGAGCCACTCGGAGTGGTAAATCTCTCGGATGAACTCCGCTGCTAAGAGCCGAGCCACCTCCTCGCCAATGGCTTGCTTCTTCTGGACGGCGGACCGTCGAAGATGTTCCTTTACAGGCTTGAATTTTGGGTCGACTCGTAGACGGTGCTCATCCAGCCCTCTGGGAACTCCAGGCATGTCAGAGGGCTTCCATGCGAAGACGTCCCAGTTCTCACGGAGGAGCTGGACGAGTGCTTCTTCCTATTTGGAGACGAGCGTCGTTGAGATGTGAGTCGGGGCAGCATCGAGGTCGGTCGGGTGAATGTGGACTGGCTTTGTTTCACCGAACGACTGAAAAGCTGATTCTGAAGCAGGCTTCTTGGCTCGTAGCAATTCACTCGGATCGGCAGTCTTTTGGTACTCTTGCAGCTCGACCACTGCCATCTGAGCATCAGCGATCTTTGAGCCTTTCTGAAAACACTCTTCTGCTTTCTTTCAGTTGCCTGTAACAGTGATTACCCCTTTAGGGCCAGGCATCTTCAGTTTGAGGTACACGTAACATGGTCGAGCCATGAAGCGTGCGTAAGCTGGCCTGCCCAAAATGGCATGATAAGCACTTTGGAAGTCCACAACCTTGAATGTCAACTTTTCCTTGCGGTAATTCTTTGAGTCACCGAAAACCACATCAAGAGCAATCTGGCCGAGTGATTCGGCTTTCTTGCCAGGAATGACTCCGTGGAAGCTCATGTTACTGGTACTAAGTCTGGACATCGGAATGCCCATTCCTTTCAAAGTTTCGGCGTACAGTATGTTCAGGCCACTGCCACCATCCATCAAGACTTTGGTCAGTCGAGTGCCTTCGACAATTGGATCGACCACAAACGCTTGCCTCCCAGGGGATGCAATGTGCGTAGGGTGATCAGACTGGTCGAACGTGATGGCAGTATGAGACCACTTCAGATAACTGGGTGTTGCCGGAGCAACCATATTCACCTCACGGTTGATGACTTTCAGTCGACTTTTGCTTTCAACATCAGCAAAAATCATCAGGGTGGAATTGATTTGGGGGTATCCGTCGTCGCTATCTTCCTTGTCCTCGACTCTGTCTGACTCTTTTTCCTTATCCTTGGACTGTTTGCCTTGAAACTGCTGGATTAGGAGTCGGCACTGTCGAGTGGTATGCTTTGGGTAAATAAAATTACCCTCTTCATCTTTCTTGGTGTGGATGTGACACGGCAGGTCCAAAACATCGTTTCCATCCTGATCCTTGACTTTCTTGGGCTTCCAGGTGCCCTTGGGTTTTCCTTTGAAGTTTCCCTGGGCTACGGCCAGGGCCTCCCCAGGAGCGGCTGACTCGGCCTTCCGCTTGTGTTTCCGACTGGAATTTCCTCCGGTTTCTTGGGCGACTGCCTTGTGCTTGCCACTCCGGAGTCGGTCCTCGTCTTCACCATTGGCGTACTTGGTGGCAATCTCCATCATCCGATTCAGAGACATCTCTCCAGTTCGACCGAACTTCATATTCAACTCTCTGTATTTAACGCCTTCCTTGAAGGCACAAACTGCTTGATGGTTTGGCACATTCTCAACTGAGTGATGCAGTGTGATCCACCTCTGGATGTATTCCCTCAGGGTTTCATTCGGCTTCTGCATGCAAGACCGCAACTCTGTAAGGCCTGCAGGTCGCTTGCATGTTCCTTCAAAGGTTGTGATAAACACTCGGGAGAGATCCTCCCAAGTGTAAATGCTGCTGGGTGCCAACTGATTTAGCCATGCTCTGGCTGAGCCCTCTAACATGAGAGGTAAATGTTTCATGGCCACCTCATCATTGCCACCGCCAATCTGTACAGCCACTCGGTAATCTTCGAGCCAAGTGTCAGGCTTAGATTCACCAGTGAACTTGCTGATTCCAGTCGCCAGCCTGAAATTGGGAGGAATCACTGCGGCTCTGATGGCTCGACTGAAACACTCTGGCCCTGAAGCATGTACTCTGCTGCTGGCGGGCGCATCTCTGTTCTGGCCTTCCCGATGAGCCCTGTTCCTGTCAACCAAGCCTTGAACGAGGACAGATCTCGCGTCAAAGCCTGGGTCCCTGGGGTCGACGGGAACCCTCTGCCCAACGCTATGAGGGCGCCTGTCATCTCGATGTCGAGGCGCATATGACCCACTCCTCGGGGGAGGGGTTGGCACTCGACGTTGATCATCACGATCGGATCGGTGATCATACTGCTCGTTCCTTCTGTACTGATCATGCCGGTCGCCACGTCCCTCACGACTCGGGGGCGACCGCGGGCTGTGAGCCGACTGGACTGTATCGGTTGCAACGGATCGACTGTGGATCCTATTCCGCGACTGAGAAACAGCGGAATTCTGGTTTCCTGCCGCCCGGAGCAACGCTCTGATCTGTAACAAGCCCCTGCCGGCCTCCGACTAGGAGGGCTGAATTGATTCTGCTATACGGGCCACAGCGGCCAAATTCTGAACTGGGGTTCGATATACCTGCGTCGGCGGGAAGAGCTGGCGTCGACTAGACTCGGGAGCCCGCTGACGCGCTCGCTCGTCGAGTGCTCACTAGAGATTCTCCAGTCGAGTGCGCTCGGCCAAATTAGCCAAATGCGCGTCCTCCAAGGCCCGGGCCTCGGGGGACTCTCCGACGATAGGGGTGCGGAGGGCATCCGTGTTCCGGCGGTGAAGCTCCTCTCGCTGTGATGACGTGAGAGGTTCGGGGAGATACTCATCGTGGGGATGCGATGGGCCGCCCCCACCCGCGCCTCCATCAGCGCGAGGGAAACCGGGAGGACTGTGTGTTCCATCGAACACCAGGATCTCAGCCGCTGGGTCGCTGCTGTCGCACTCGGACACGGTCTCCGCAGAGCCAGTCGAATAGGCCGCAGAGGGATTCGTCGGGCTCGATTGCCGCGACTTGCGGGGTGGCCGACTGGCGAGCCATGGCATGCCTCACCCACCTCTGAAGTCTCGACCGACCGGAGCGCTTGCGCCGGTGGGAGACAGAGCGGGGAGACAATACGAGGGCCGACCGATACTGGGTCGACGGCTGCCGCAGGAGGACGCCACAAACGAATGCGCGGAAATGCGTCGCACCACGGACGGGGAGCGCATCGACGTCGAGTGGCGCCTCTTGAAGCCAGGCGGAGTCGTCGGCGATGAATGTGAGCACGCCGAGAGGGATCTCGCGGCCCTCCACCAAAACTCCGCACGAAACCATGATCAAAGGGATCGGAAACACCGCAACTTCCCCAATCAGGCGCTAAGATTCTGGCCCCATGGTGGGCGCCAACTGTCGTGGTTCTAACTCTGACAGTGATGTAGGGGGTGAATATGGAGAGGCTAGATCTTAGCTATTGGGAAGTTGTTACACGCGAGGTTTACGAGTTCAGGCCCTTCTCAGAGGAAGTAATAGCCCTACGTCTCGGAGCCCGGAGGTGGTCGACTGGATTGTGCGTGTATGGATACAGGGGTGCGAACCCTTCATACTGAGGAGGGGGGTGGCTTATATAGAGTTCGCCGGCCCCCTCCTGCCCTCAGTAATGCAGGGTTTAAGGTACATTTAAGGTTGGGTGTTACTGGTAACGCCCCTAATAAAGTGCTATGATGACCATAAAAACTACTTAACAGCTGACCGTTTGCCTGCGGAGTGACTGTAGGTCTCCTGGCGGTCGAGTGGTTGGCTTCATGGTCGAGTGATAGCTTTCTGGTCGAGTGTCTTGAGTCCGTCGAGTGGGATACCTTTAAGTCGACTGAAAGGTGACTTCTCCTAGGGGTGTCCTAGGGTAGGACTCTTTGGTTAGGTCTGTGTCCCTACCCTAGGTACATGTCTTCATCATCGAGCGCGACCTGCTGAGGGCGAAGATCATCGGAAGTGTGGAGCAGCAGGAGCAGACCACTGCCTTGATGAAGAAGACTGGCGTAATCATCGAGAAACTTATGGACGAGAATGCCATGCTGCGCATCGAGCGCAGAAGGCTGGTGGAGGAATCCGTGGATGCTCTCAAGCAACATCTGGAGGACAAGAAAGAGCTCATCGCCGCTTGCTGCGGAGACTAGTTCCCGTGGCCTGCAGCAACGCATCAAGGAAGTAGAGATCAGCGAGCCAGATCGTTGTCTTCCTTCTTCTTTTGCCCTTGTGTATTTCGGGCGTCGCCGCATGTGGCTTTTTTAATTATGTTCCTAAATATGTAAGACAATTATTATCCACTGTCATTGTCCTTATATTCATCATGCTTGCTATAAGTCGCAGTCGATGCTATATAGGTCCGTCGGATCTTACATCAAGATCCGTGCAAACCTTTCTTTTCAGATTTTCATTTTTCTCTCTTAAATCTCAGTCCAGTGAGACATATAGACACGCCGTAGAACAGGTGCTCGGGCGCCATTAATGCATACATTGGGAGGGAGGTGCGCGGCGGGTAGCGGTCAAAGGGCTCTCCTCCCGATGAGCACACGCAGGGGTCTGATCGCACGCCCCCCGTACTCAAATAGCTACCCCACACGGCACCTCCTAGCCAATAAAAAAAAGGGGACGTGTGGTGGCACGTAATTGGTAAGTAGAACGCCCACGGTTTCAATAATACTTGTTTTTCCGATTTGTAACGTGACAACACTTGTTCCAAAATGACTTTGTCATTGTTAATGTGTGCGCCTTCACAAATCGGATAGAAAAATTACCACAACATGTTGGTGCCATGTCATGACACCATGCCAAGTTTCATGACTTTCAGGCATGTTTTGGGTTTATAGGAATTAAAAAACCAAGTTTCACAATCTTTTCGGCCGAGCCACGACGCTCAGTTGTTTGAATTTCATTCCCATCTCTTGCATAGGACCTAGAAATTCACCCAAGGACACCCATGTGATTTTTCAAACAACTTTGGTGCACTGGAGCATGTGCTTGTAGTTCCAAAATTTGAATTATGCACATTATATGCGCAGAAACTCAATTAATATATAAAAAAGGCCAAACGAATCCGGAATAATTCCAAAATTTAGCACGATACTTCTATTCGGTCTAATATGCCTGTGTAAAAAAATTAAGGCGGGAGAAGGCAGTGTACGTATGTGGTTTCGCACACGGAGGTGACATGTTCCCTCGTGGAACCATGAGCCTTCTTGAGGGAAGCTCCAGTTTGCAAGAAGCTTACGCGAAAGCTTGTCTCAATTCGGCCAAAAAAATTACCGCAGCATGTCGGTGCCATGTCATGACACCATGCCAAGTTTCATGATTTTCGGGCATGTTTTGGATTAATAGGAATTAAAAAACCAAGTTTCTCAATCTTTCAGGCCGAGCCACGGTGCCCAGATGTTTGATTTTCATTCCCATCTCTTGCATAGGACCTAGAAATTCACCCAAGGACACACATGTGATTTTCAAACAACTTTGGTGCACTAGAGCATGTGCTTGTAGTTCAAATTTGAATTATGCACATTAAATGCGCAGAAACTTAATTAATGTATAAAAAAGGCCAAACGAACCCGGAATAATTCGAAAATTTAGCACAATACTTCTATTTGGTCTAATTTGCCCGTGTAAAAAAATTAAGGTTGGAGAAGGCAATGTATGTATGTCGTTTCGCACACGGAGGTGACATGTTCCCTCTTGGAACCACGAGCCTTCTTGAGGGAAGCTCCGGTTTGCAAGAAGCTTACACCAAAGCTTGTCCCAATTTGGCCAAAAAAATTACCGCAGCATGTTGGTGCCATGTCATGACACCATGCTGAGTTTCATGATTTTCAGGCGTGTTTTGGATTTACAGGAATTAAAAAACCAAGTTTCTCAATCTTTCCGGCCAAGCCACGACGCCCAGATGTTTGAATTTCGTTCCCATTTATGTCATGGGACCTATAAATTCACCCCAGGACACACATGTGATTTTTCAACCAACTTTGGTGCACTGGAGCATGTGCTTGTAGTTCGAATTTGGATTATGCACATTAAATGCGCAGAAACTCAATTAAAGTATAAAAAAGGACAAATGAATCCGGAATAATTCCAAAATTTAGCACGATACTTCTATTTGGCCTAATCTTCCTGTGTAAAAAAATTAAGGCAGGAGAAGGCAGTGTACGTATGTAGTTTCGCACACGGAGGTGACACGTTCCCTCTCGGAACCACGAGCCTTCTTGAGGGAAGCTCTGGTTTGCAAGAAACTTACACCAAAGCTTGTCCCAATTTGGCCAAAAAAATTACGGCAGCATGTTGGTGCCATGTCAAGACACCATGCCAAGTTTCATAATTTTTAGGTGTGTTTTGGATTTACAGGAATTAAAAAACCAAGTTTCTCAATCTTTCCGGCCGAGCCACGACGCCCAGATGTTTGAATTTCGTTCCCATTTATGTCATGGGACCTATAAATTCACCCCAGGACACACATGTGATTTTTCAACCAACTTTGGTGCACTGGAGCATGTGCTTGTAGTTCGAATTTGAATTATGCACATTAAATGCGCAGAAACTCAATTAAAGTATAAAAAGGACAAATGAATCCGGAATAATTCCAAAATTTAGCACGATACTTCTATTTGGCCTAATCTTCCTGTGTAAAAAAATTAAGGCAGGAGAAGGCAGTGTACGTATGTAGTTTCGCACACGGAGGTGACACGTTCCCTCTCGGAACCACGAGCCTTCTTGAGGGAAGCTCTGGTTTGCAAGAAACTTACACCAAAGCTTGTCCCAATTTGGCCAAAAAAATTACGGCAGCATGTTGGTGCCATGTCAAGACACCATGCCAAGTTTCATAATTTTTAGGTGTGTTTTGGATTTACAGGAATTAAAAAACCAAGTTTCTCAATCTTTCCGGCCGAGCCACGACGCCCAGATGTTTGAATTTCATTCCCATTTCTTGTATGGGACCTATAAATTCACCCAAGGACACACATGTGTTTTTTCAACCAGCTTTGGTGCACAGGAGCATTTGCTTGTAGTTCAAATTTGAATTATGCACATTAAATGCGCAAAAACTCAATTAATGTATAAAAAGGCCAAACAAACCAAGAATAATTCCAAAATTTAGCATGATACTTCTATTTGGTCTAATTTTCCTATGTAAAAAAGTTAAGGTGGGAGAAGGCAGTATACGTATCTCATTTCGCACACGGAGGTGACATGTTCCCTCTCGGAACCACAAGCCTTCTTGAGGGAAGCTCCGGTTTGCAGGAAGTTTACACCAAAGCTTGTCCCAACTCGGCCAAAAAAATTACCGCAACATGTTGGTGCCATGTCATGACACCATGCCAAGTTTCATGATTTTCAGGCGTGTTTTGGATTTACAGGAATTAAAAAACTAAGTTTTTCAATCTTTCCGGCCGAGCCACAGTGCCCAGATGTTTGAATTTCATTCCCATTTCTTGCATGGGACCTATAAATTCACCCAAAGACACACATGTGATTTTTCAACCAACTTTGGTGCACTGGAGCATGTGCTTGTAGTTCAAATTTGAATTATGCACATTAAATGCCCAGAAACTCAATTAATGTATAAAAAAGGCCAAACAAACCCGGAATAATTCCAAAATTTAGCACGATACTTCTATTTGGTCTAATCTGCCAGTGTGCAAAAATTAAGGCGGGAGAAGGCAGTGTACGTATGTCGTTTCACACACGGAGGTGACACGTTCCCTCTCAGGACCAAGAGCCTTCTTGAGGAAAGCTCCGGTTTGCAAGAAGCTTACACCAAAGCTTGTCCCAGTTCGGCCAAAAAAATTACTGCATCATGTTGGTGCCATGTCATGACACCATGCCAAGTTTCATGATTTCCAGCCGTGTTTTGGATTTACGGGAATTAAAAAACCAAGTTTCTCAATCATTCCGGCCGAGCCACGACGCCCAGATGTTTTAATTTCATTCCCATTTCTTGCATGGGACCTATAAATTCACCCAAAGACACACATGTGATTTTTCAACGAACTTTGGTGCATTGGAGCATGTGCTTGTAGTTCAAATTTGAATTATGCACATTAAATGCCCAGAAACTCAATTAATGCATAAAAATGCCAAACGAACCCGGAATAATTCCAAATTTAAACGCGACAATCATGTACTAGTTGCATGTTCACTGTAGGTAAATGTTCTGGCAATTCAAACACCATCCTTTCCCTCCGTAACACCATTTTGTCTTTCAAAACATAATGAAAAAATATCAGGTATACCATAAACAGTTTACTTGAAGGAATCGTGTGGGATGCGATATAGAATATATTGGCGCACCGTCTTGTCTGGCTTACGCAGGAAGCTTCGCCGTCTACAGTCCATCGCCCCCGCTTGAACCACACTTGCGCGCCAGTTTCTCGTGGCACCGAGCGAAGTTTTTTTGCCACCACAGATATATCTATCTCCCCGCCCCCTCCCTCCTACAAAAAGCCACATTTCCATTGTTCCTCCTTGCTTTCCAAGTTCAAACCTTCACTGCTGCTTACTGGCAGCTCATCCTCCTCACCGGCGATCCTTCTTTTTGCAGCGCTGCCTCCTCGCCGGTGACCCTTCTTCTTGTTGCGCGGCCTCCTCGCCGCCGACCCTTCTTCTTGTTGCGCGGCCTCATCGATATGGTTAGGTAATCCACACCCCACCCACACCATCCTCCTCCTTTCCCGTCCCACATGCCCCAACCGACGGAGTGACACCTTCTACCAAAATCACTGCCCCCCTCCTCCAATTAAGCGCCGCCCACATCCATTTTGCACGCAGTATAACATGGAGCTCAGTAGCATGCGGCTACACGTGCGAACGAGGTCGCTATGGCTGCCATGCGTGTTGACCACCAGATCTTGGAGGAGCACCTCGTCTTCGAGGCCATCGCCGACACAGCCACGCGGTTGTCTACTTTATAATACAGTTCGTGATGTTTTCTCGAGGCCACCGCCGGTGCCTTCTAGTGATTTGTCCTCTGTAATGTTAATATGCAATATGATGTTCAGTTAACAGTTTGGTCCTCTAAAATGTAATGTTTAGTTAACACTTTAGTCCAACAATTGCTACATTTCGTAGTATTGTTCTCAAGCATTCTTTGTTTTGCTAACTGTCTTATCTTCTAGTACATGTTTCTATTCTGCAACGTCGTGCTCGGTTAACTATTTTGGTTCATTTGGTCTGTTGTCCATTTAACTGTTTGGTTCAGTTCTGCAATTTGATTTTCATTTGCTATGGGTACAATTTTGTATTGTTATGCATGTGACACCAACCGAATTTGGTTGTACTCAATACATATTCTACTGATAGTATGGAAACTCTCAGTTAACCTGATCAAGATCTTCCTTATGTGTGTTGAAGGGAACAAATGGGAGACACTGCGGTTTACCATCAAGGTTTGTTCAAGCAGGGTCCTTTGGCTAATAGCACATTATTGTGCAGTTGCATGAATCATTCTAATATTTAGATTTCTTACAATCTGGTCTTGCACATGTAGGTCCTGTTGTCAGAGGCTTGGACCCATTGTTCGACCCATTTTGCATATGCGGAAATGAGATGTCCATGGATATCAGTCAAGTCAAGAAACTCAGAAAGATTGTTAGGATGAAGAAACTTGCGACAAATAATAGCAAGATCTTTGTTTGCACAATGAAGAAGACACCAGTCAACTATAGGATGGTACGAACTCTATTACCTTGTTTTTACCCCATGCACCATTTCAAAATTTACAACAGCGATTTATGCATAGCTTTGTTTTTAGTACTTTTCAAAGTAGTTCACCAATGATTACCTCTCAAACCACCTGCATGGTCAAGAGGCGAGGAAGGTATTCATTCAACACCCACGGTACAATATTGAAGTCTTGCTGAAGAGGATGAAGGTTGGGTGGGCAATTATCCATAGCCACTGGCCTAAAGTTGCAAGGACATTCAACATCACTGAAGGCTTAATATTTGCCTTCCGCTTCTGTAGTTTCCAAGATGAGATTCATCTGTCTATTTACCGTGTATGATGCTACTTTCCAAAGGTTTTTGATGCTGCATGTGAAACTTGGTGTTGTTCTGTAATGGCGTAACTGAGTGCCGAAGCTATCTGATGTAATTCGATTATGAAATCCTGGTTGCTTTTATACGGATATGAAATATCTGGCGTGTTTTGTAAGAAATATCAGTTTGATTAGTACATGGATTATCAATAATAGGCTAATTACCCTGCTTATTGGGGTTTTCTATTGCAGGCGGTTACTCAGACAACACTGTGGGTGTTGAACTGAAACAACCCGCATGGTTTCTAGAAAGTAGGCGTGTTCGATCAACTAACAATCACACACGACTTCCGACAGCGAACTCTTTGCGTTAGACCATCTTGCACAAACGTTTCCACATAAAGAACTGTGTGTGATATACATACCTACGGAAATGTTTTTCTAGGATTCACCATGTGGTATGTACATACCTACGGAAATGATTTTCTGGGATTCACCGTGTGGGATGTACATACCTACGGAAATGATTTTCTGGGATTCACCGTGTGGGATGTACATACCTATGAAAATGATTGGGTTTCGATGCCTCGCCCGATCACACACGGCCCCAGCCTGGGTCCCAGGAGGGCCTATCCCCAATGATTTCTGGGTCATGTGGGAAGGACCCCCTATCGCCCACACTCACTTGGTGACGGTTCCAAATGCCGTCGCCGAAAGGGGTTAAAAACCATTTGTTTAGCACGTCGATGTACTAGTGTCAAGACAAGATTAGTTTCTTCACATCTCTGCAAAACTCGATCAAGGTTGCTTAAGAAATCATCAAAAGAAGTTCTGTAAACGGAGAAATCATCCATGAAAACCTCAACAATCTTTTCACAAAAGTCAGAGAATATAGCAGTCATACATCTTTAAAAGGTAGTAGGTGCATTGCATAAACCAAAAGGCATACATCTATAAGGAAAGGTACCGAAAGGGAAAGTGAAAGAGGCTTTCTCTTGATCCTCTTTTGACACAGGTATTTGAGAGAAACCAGAATAACCATCTAGAAAGCAAAATGTGTATGCTTGGATAATCTTTCTAACATTTGATCAATAAAATGTAGAGGGTAATGATCTTTTCTAGTGGCTTTATTCAATTTGCAAAAATCAATTACCATTCTATAACCTGTAACAGTTCTTTGAGGAATCAATTCATTCTTATCATTAGAAACAATAGTGATACCTCCTTTCTTAGGGACACAATGAACAGGACTTACCCACTGACTATCAGCAATAGGATAAATTATACCTGCCTCCAGAAGCTTTAGTATTTCATTTCTTACCACTTCTTTCATCTTAGAATTTAACCGTCGTTGATGATCAACAACTGGGTTAGCATCTTTCTCCAATTTTATTTTTTCCTAACATAAAGTGGGACTAATGACCTTAAGATCATCGAGAGTATATCCAATAGCGGCACGGTGCTTCTTCAGAGTTTTCAATAATTTCTTTTCTTCATGCTCTGAAAGGTTAGCACTAATAATAACAAGATATATCTTCCTTTCATCAAGGTAAGCATATTTCAAGGTATTAAGTAATTTTTTAAGCTCATACACGGGATCACCCTTGGGTGGAGGAGGATCTCCGAGGATTTCAACAGGCAAATTGTGCTTCAAAATAGGCCCTTAATTAAAGAATACTTCATCTATTTCTCTTCTTTCATTCATAGACAAATCATTCTCATGGTCTAGCAAATATTGTTCTAAAGGATCAGAAGGAGGCACGACAATAGAAGCAAGACCAATAATTTCATCTTTACTAGGCAATTCTTTATCATGAGGTTGTCTATGAAATTTAGGGAAACTAAAATCATGAGACATATCTCCTAAACCAACAGTAACAATATCTTCCTCGCTATATATCTTAGCATTAACAATATTCAAGAAAGGTCTAACAAATATAATGGCACAAAAATTATCTTGTGGGGAACCCGGAACAAGAAGATCAGTAGGATATTTAATTTTTCCCACACAAGACTTCAACATATCTAACAATCCCAATTGGTGATATGGTATCTCTATTGGCAAGCTTAATAGTAACATCAATATCTTCTATCTCGGCAGGTGCAATATCATTCATAATTTCTTTATATAAGGTATAAGGAATTGCACTCACACTAGCACCCACATCACATAAGTCATGAGAACAATGATCTCCTATTTTAACGAAACAACAGGCATGCCAACAATAGGTCTATGTTTATCTTTAGTATTAGGTTTAGCAATTCTAGCAGCTTCATCACAGAAATAAATAACATGCCCATCAATATTATCAACCAGGAGATCTTTAACCATAGCAATACTAGGTTCGACTTTAATTTTCTCAGAGGTTTTGGGTGTTCTAATATTATTTTTGTTATCCACAATTGAAGCATTAGCATGATCCTCTATTCTAACAGGGACAGTGGCTTTTCAATATAAGTAGTAGGAACAATAGGATCAACATTATAAGTAATAGTTTCTTCTTCAACTTTAATAGGTTCAACTACTTTAACTTCAATGGGAGGACGATATTTAAACCACTTCTCCTTAGGGAGATCAACATGAGTAGCAAAAGATTCATAGAAAGAAGCTACTATCTCAGAGTCAAGTCCATATTCACAAAAATCAACCCCTTATGAAGAAACGCATAAACTCGGGTTTAAGCTTCTGTCACTCTAGCAACCCGTCATCTACTTATTACTTCCCAATGCCTTCCCCTAGGCCCAAATCATGGTGAAGTGTCATGTAGTAGACATTCACATAACACCACTAGAGGAAAGACAACATACATCTCATCAAAATATCCAACGAATACAAAATTCACATGATTACTTATAACAAGACTTCTCCCATGTCCTCAGGAACAAATGTAACTACTCACAAAGCGTATTCATGTTCATAATCAAAGGAGTATTAATTATCATTAAGGATCTGAACATATGATCTTCCATCGAATAAACCAACTAGCATCAACTACAAGGAGTAATCAACACTACTAGCAACCCACAGGTACCAATCTGAGGTTTTGAGACAAAGATCGGATACAAGAGATGAACTAGGGTTTGAGAGGAGATGGTGCTGGTGAAGATGTTGACGGAGATTGACCCCCTCTCGATGAGAGGATCATTGGTGATGACGATGGCTCGATTTCACACTCCCGGAGGGATGTTTCCCTGGCAGAATCGCTCTGCCGGAGCTCTAGATTGCTCCTGCCCAGGTTCCGCCTTGAGACGGCGGCGCTTCGTCCCGAAAGCTTCCTTCTTATTTTTTCCAGGTCAACACTACTGCAGGATATCGCTAACGCGACACTACGATTAGTGACCCTTTGCCGAAACTGCGTGCGATGCAATAATCGCAAACGGTGGTGTAAACAACCATCAAAAAAGGTGCAAAACATTTGTTGTGGTGGAGCCATCAAACACGGTTCAGATTTTAGTTGCTTGTGCAATGCAAGGCACACGGTTAATCCATTCCAACTGTTTGCGATGAGTCAGAACAACAGAAATGGGCAGCCAAATCAATGTGTGTGCGTTGCAGGACACACGGTTAATCCATTCGAACTATTTGCGATGAGGTAGAACAACAGAAATGGGCAGCCATATTAATGTGTGTGCGATATATGACATACGGTTCACTCGGATGAACTGTTTTCGATTAGGGAACACAACAGAAATGGTTCAACTTAACAAGACGTGTGTGATATGCGGCATACAGTTCACATGGATGAACTGTTTGCGATGAGCCAAAAGACCACAAAGGACTCGTGTAAACAAGATGTGTGTGATACGTGGCAAATAGCTGACTCGGATGAACTGTTTGCGATGATTAATTACAACACAAACGGTCAATACAGTTACTTCGTGTGCGATTCTTTGTGTACAAAAAACTTTGAAAAATGCAAACTAGTTGCTTGCGGTGGCTAGGAGTATCACACACGATGCGTCTACGAGTACTTGTGTGCGATGCTTAGTATGCTACACATACGTTTTCTTATGTTAACATGTGTGTGAATTTGGAATATGGATAGTTAATATGAAAATGTCTTCTGGACATCGGGCACACGCTTAAACTCAATGAACTGTGTACCATACTAATACTTTCCATGAAAATTTATGAACTTGGGTAACAACATTTGAGTAACATATATATAGTGGTTACACTATTCGACAAAAGGAGGATCTTCATAACAGGGTTTTGACAACCATATGGTCCATATCTACATACTTAACATAGTAACAACTATCACATTTTAAGAGGCTAAGGGCCAACAACCATATGGTCCATATCTACATACTTAACATTAAGGATAGTAAAATTGAGCCTAAACCGCGTTCTCTCAGCGAATTAGCTTCTTCGGTCGTCTGTTTCACGATCTGATCTTTCCTGACCGTCAGATTCCGTTTAAAAGCCAATCTGTCCCATAATCTGGGTAACTTGGGCCAGTTGTCCTATGGGCTGCTGCTCCAGAGGCCGAAACGAAGGCCTCTGGTGCACTGGGCCGTCGGCCAGCCATTCTACCACTAGGCTTCGAGGGATGGGAACAAAAAGCTGCCGATGCGAGCCGCACAGAGGAGCCACCGGTTTCATCGAGTACTGCTACAGGCGCACAGAGGAGACGTGGGTGATCATCCGGCGCTGGTGGAGATTAGGCCAAGTTCGCGAGGGATTCCGGCGAGGTGGGAATTGACTCGAGGCGAGGCATCTAGCCCGGATCGACCGGACGTGACGCGCGTGAGGGTTCGGTGCGGCGAACCCTAGCGCCGCCGGGTTGCCCTCCTACTCACGAAGGTCACCCCTCCTCCAAGGGAGGCAAATCTCTGATAGCTATTGTAGGTCAGTGTTTGATAATTTGTTTATTTGGCAAATAAATCTGTTGTTGTATGCTTATACTTCCACTGCTTCTCATCCACAATTATCCACATCAACTAATATGACTATTTTCATACAGTCTTGCTCTCGATGCCATATCAGATTGACTATGCATACGCGGGAAGACACCTAGCGGACTGTAGACCTTCCTTTCTATCGGCTGGATCTTCAGCAGCAGAAGACAGTGCTGCTTCTAGCCTCACCTCGTTCTGCTGGTGTTTGTTTTACCGTTGCCCCGCCCTTCCTACCCAGGTACCCAACAAATCATTATCATTAGTACTGGTTATTGTTGACTAGACAACTTTCAGAATTTGAATTGTAAGGGTCACATTACAGAGCAAGTAGCAGAAGCAATAATGGCTTACATCTCTCAGTTGTGTTCTTTCCTCTGAGAATTGAGGTTCCAATTCCAATGAACAGATAGCTCCACATTTGGTGTTATGAGGAATAGTAGATATCTTAATGGTGGCAATTGTCAGCATTCTGGGAACGGGGGTCCCCAGACTAGCCTGCCTGTGGCCTGCGGTGTGGCTCAAGTGGGGGCCCAGCGCGGCCCATCTTCATCAACTCAAGCTCAAGACCCTCGCGAGGGGCCAAGCCTTGCGGGGCAAACGATGGGAAGCTTCCTCAGAGGCAGCCTCATCAGGCAGGCTCGTGAGGAGGAGGAGAGATCAAGGCAGGGGAACCTCGCGAGGAGCCCATGATGCAAACCATGACGATCGAGACTAGGCAGGCGTCGGCCTGCACAGTGTCCTTGTTTCCCCTTTGGTGCAAAGGGGGCAAGCACAGGCCAAGGCATCAGGCAAAGGTTACCCTTCCGGTGCAACAAGACCAAGACCAGCCGAGCGGCAGGACGGAGGTCACCGTGGAGCCCAAGACGGCGTCATCACCAGTGCTTTTGGCAGCCAAAGACCACCTTTGGTCAGGATAACTTGTACTAGATGTTCCCCTTCAAAATGGCCAACTGTTGGCGCCCTTCTCGCTCATTATTTGGGGACAAGCCCAGGGCCTCTATAAATAGAGCGAGCCACCATAGAGTAGAGGCAGCTAGATCTAATCGGATAGAGAGACCAAGTAGAACACACCGCACTAGCTCAAGAACACCCCTCCCGAGGCTGTTCTTCCTCTGTACTGTTCATCTTCAGCCCCTGAGGCAATCCACCACACCACACACTGGAGTAGGGTATCACACCACAACGGTGGCCCGAACCAGTATAAATCTCGTGTGCTTTGCGTTGTTCATCGTTTCCAGCTTACATCGCACGAGGAGATCGGACATAGATCGTTAGGGGAGAGATCTCCGCGCGCACCCCAATGTTCGAACCTCAAGGGTCTGCCGGAACCCGAAATCCGACATTTGGCGCGCCAGGTAGGGGTGCTCCGTGTTGGAAATATGCCCTAGAGGCAATAATAAATTTGTTATTATTATTATTATATTTCATTGTTCATGATAATCGTTTATTATCCATGCTAGAATTGTATTGATAGGAAACTCAGATACATGTGTGGATAAATAGACAACACCATGTCCCTAGTAAGCCTCTAGTTGACTAGCTTGTTGATCAATAGATGGTTACGGTTTCCTGACCACGGACATTGGATGTCGTTGATAACGGGATCACATCATTAGGAGAATGATGTGATGCACAAGACCCAATCCTAAGCCTAGCACAAGATCTTGTAGTTCGTTTGCTAAAGCTTTTCTAATGTCAAGTATCATTTCCTTAGACCATGAGATTGTGCAACTCCCGGATACCGTAGGAGTGCTTTGGGTGTGCCAAACGTCACAACATAACTGGGTGGCTATAAAGGTACACTACAGGTATCTCCGAAAGTGTCTGTTGGGTTGGCACGAATCGAGACTGGGATTTGTCACTCTGTGTAAACGGAGAGGTATCTCTGGGCCCACTCGGTAGGACATCATCATAATGTGCACAATGTGATCAAGGAGTTGATCACGGGATGATGTGTTACGGAACGAGTAAAGAGACTTGCCGGTAACGAGATTGAACAAGGTATCGGGATACCGATGATCGAATCTCGGGCAAGTATCGTACCGATGGACAAAGGGAATTGTATACGGGATTGATTGAATCCTTAACATCATGGTTCATCCGATGAGATCATCGTGGAGCATGTGGGAGCCAACATGGGTATCCAGATCCCGCTGTTGGTTATTGACCGGAGAGTTGTCTCGGCCATGTCTGCATGACTCCCGAGCCCGTAGGGTCTACACACTTAAGGTTCGATGACGCTAGGGTTATAGGGAATAGATATACGTGGTTACCAAATGTTGTTCGGAGTCCTGGATGAGATCCCGGACGTCACGAGGAGTTCCGGAATGGTCCGGAGGTAAAGATTTATATATGGGAAGTCATCATACGGTCACCAGAATAATTCGGGGGTTACCGGTATTGTACCGGGACCACTGGAGGGGTTCCGGGGGTCCACCGGGAGGGTCCACCTGCCCCGGAGGGCCCTATGGGCTGTGTGTGGAGAGGGACCAGCCCCTTAGTGGGCTGGGCGCCTCCCCCCTAGGGCCCATGTGCCTAGGGTTTGGGGGAACCCTAAAGGGGGGGCGCCCCCCTTGCCTTGGGGGGCAAGGCAACCCCCCTGGCCGCCGCCCCCTCCTCAGATTGGATCTGAGGGGGCCGGCCCCCCTCTCCCTTGCCCCTATATATATGTGCAGGGTGGGAGGGCAGCCGCACCCTAGCTCTTGCGCAGCCCTCCCCCTCTCCCAAGTCCTCCTCCTCTCCCACGGTGCTTGGCGAAGCCCTGCAGGATTGCCACGCTCCTCCTTCACCACCACGCCGTCGTGCTACTGCTGGATGGAGTTTTCCCCAACCTCTCCTTCTCCCCTTGC
This sequence comes from Triticum aestivum, assembly GCF_018294505.1. NCBI lineage: Eukaryota > Viridiplantae > Streptophyta > Magnoliopsida > Poales > Poaceae > Triticum > Triticum aestivum. The sequence continues at coordinate 134,924,855 of NC_057809.1, read as the reverse complement.
TGGATCAAGGCGTAGGAGACGTCACCAGGCTGCACGTGTGTTGAACGCAGAGGTGTCGTGGTTCGGCGCTTAGATCGGAATCAACCGTGATCTGAATCGCTACGAGTACGACTCCTTCATCCGTGTTCTTGCAACGCTTCCGCTTAGCGATCTACAAGGGTATGTAGATGCACTCTCCTTCCCCTCGTTGCTAGATTACTCCATAGATTGATCTTGGTGATGCGTAGAAAATTTTAAATTTCTGCTACGATCCCCAACGATGGCATCATGAGCCAGGTCTATGCGTAGTTTCTATGCACGAGTAGAACACAAGTTGTTGTGGGCATCGATTTTGTCAATTTGCTTGCCGTTACTAGTCTTATCTTGATTCGGCGGCATCGTGGGATGAAGCGGCCCGGACCGACCTTACACGTACTCTTACGTGAGACTGGTTCCACCGACTGACATGCACTAGTTGCATAAGGTGGCTAGCGGGTGTCTGTCTCTCCCACTTTAGTCGGATCGGATTCGATGAAAAGGGTCCTTATGAAGGGTAAATAGAAATTGGCATATCACGTTGTGGTTTTCGCGTAGGTAAGAAACGTTCTTGCTAGAAACCTATAGCAACCATGTAAAAACTTGCAACAACAATTAGAGGACGTCTAACTTGTTTTTGCAGCATATGCCTTGTGATGTGATATGGCCAAAAGGATGTGATGAATGATATATGTGATGTATGATATTGATCATGTTCTTGTAATAGGAATCACGACTTGCATGTCGATGAGTATGACAACCGGCAGGAGCCATAGGAGTTGTCTTAATTTATTTATGACCTGCATGTCAACATAAATGTCATGTAATTACTTTACTTTATTGCTAAAGCATTAGCCATAGTAGTAGAAGTAATAGATGACGAGACAACTTCAAGAAGACACGATGATGGAGATCATGATGATGGAGATCATGATGATGGAGATCATGATGATGGAGATCATGGTGTCATGCCGGTGACAACGATGATCATGGAGCCCCGAAGATGGAGATCAAAAGGAGCAAAAATGATATTGGCCATATCATGTCACTATTTGATTGCATGTGATGTTTATCATGTTTTACATCTTATTTGCTTAGAACGACGGTAGCTTAAATAAGATGATCCCTCGCTAAAATTTCAAGAAAAGTGTTCCCCCTAACTGTGCACCGTTGCAAAGGTTCGTTGTTTCAAAGCACCACGTGATGATCGGGTGTGATAGATTCTAACGTTTGAATACAACGGGTGTTGACGAGCCTAGCATGTACAGACATGGCCTCGGGACACATGCGAAACACTTAGGTTGACTTGATGAGCCTAGCATGTACAGACATGGCCTCGGAACACGGAAGACCGAAAGGTCGAACATGAGTCGTATAGAAGATACGATCAACATGAGATGTACACCGTTGATGACTAGTCCGTCTCACGTGATGATCGGACACGGCCTAGTCGATTCGGATCATGTTTCACTTAGATGACTAGAGGGATGTCTATCTGAGTGGGAGTTCATTAAATAATTTGATTAGATGAACTCAATTATCATGAACATAGTCTAAATTGTCTTTGCAAATATGTTGTAGATAAATAGCTCACGTTGTAGCTCCCTGTTTCAATACGTTCCTAGAGCAAGATTAAGTTGAAAGATATTGTAAGCAATGATGTGGACTAGGTCTGTAGTCCAAGGAGTGTCCTCACTGCTACACAGAAGGCTTACGTCTTTGATGCACCGCTCGATGTGCAAACCCCTACAACGTCGTCTGTGGATGTTGTGAACACCTGACAGACACATCCTGATGACTACTTGATAGTTTAGTGCACCATACTTTTTGGCTTAGAATCGGGATTCCAATGACGTTTTGAACGCCATAGAACATATGGGATGTTCCAAGAGCTGAAATTGGGATTTCAGGCTCATGCCCGTGTTGAGAGGTGTGAGACCTCTGACAAGTTCTTTTGCCAACAAGATGGAGGAGAATAGCTCAGCTAGTGAGCATGTGCTCAGAATGTCTGGGTGCTATAATCACTTAAATCAAGTGGGAGTTAAACTTCCAGATAATATAGTGATTGATAGAGTTCTCTAGCCACTATCACTAAGCTACTAGATCTTCATGATGAACTATGACATGCAAGGGATGGAGTTGATCCCGGAGCTATTCGCGGTGCTTAAGACCGCAAAAGGTAGAAATCAAGAAGGAGCATCAAGTGTTGATGGTTTAACAAGACCACTGGTTTCAAGAAGGGCAAGGGCTAGAAGGGAAACTTCATGGATGGCAAACCAGTTGCCGCTCCAGTGAAGGAACCCAAGGTTGAACCCAAACCCGAGACTAAGTGCTTCTATTGTAAGGGGAACGGTCACTGGTAGCGGAATTACCCCAAATGCATGGTAGATAAGAAGGCTGGCAACTTCAACAAAGTATATACGTGTTATTAATGTGTACCTCACTAGTACTCCTGGTAGCACCTGGGTATTGGATACCGGTTCAGTTGCTATTATTGGTGACTTGAAGCAAAAGCTACGGACTAAACGGAGACTGGCTAAGGGCGAGGTGACGATGTGTGTTGGAAGTGTTTCCAAAGTTGATGAGATCACCATCGCACGCTCCATCTGCCTTCGGGATTAGTATTGAACCTAGATAAATGTTATCAGGTGTCTACGTTGAGCATGAATATGATTAGATCATGTTCATTGCAATACGGTCATTCATTTAAGTTAGAGAATAATGGTTATTCTGTTTACATGAATGATACCTTTCATGGTCATGCACCCTATGTGAATGGTTCATTGAATCTCGGTCATGGTAATACACATGTTCACGCCAAAAGATGTAGAGTTAATAATGATAGTACCACTTTCTCGTGGCACTGCCGCTTAGGTCATATTGGCGTAAGATGCATGAAGAAACTCCATGTCGATGGATGTTTGGAGTCACTTGATTTTGAATCACTTGACACATGCGAGCCATGCCTCATGGGCAGGATGACTAAGACCCTGTTTTCAGGTACAATGAAACGGGCAAGTGACTTGTTGGAAATCATGCATGCTGATGCGTGTGATCCAATGGGAATTGAAGCGTGCGGTGGATATGGCTATTTTCTCATCTTCACTGACGATTTGGGTAGATATAGGTATATCTACTTAATGAAGCACAAGTCCGAAACGTTTGAAAAGTTCAAGCGATTTCAGAGTGAAGTTAATAATCATCATAACAATAAGATCATGTTCCTACGATCTGATCAAAAAGGGATTTTCTGAGTTATGAGTTTGGCAATCTCTTTAGACATTGTGGAATTGTTTCACAGTTGAAGCCACCTGGAACACCACAAGATAATGGTGTGTCCGGACGTCGTAGTCGAACCCTATGAGATATGGTGCGATCTATGATGTCTCTTACCAATCTACCGTTTTCATTTTGAGGTTATGTGTTAGAGACAGCTGCATTCACTTTAGATAGGACACCATCTAAGTCCGTTGAGACGACGTCGTATGAACATTGGTTTGGCAAGAAACCAAAGTTGTCGTTTCTTAATGTTTGGGGCTTCGATGCTTAAGGCTTCAGCCGGAGAAGCTTGAACCCAAAGCAGACAAACACATCTTCATAGGATACCCAAAGGTGACAGTAGGGTATATCTTCTACCTCAGATCCGAGGGCAAATTGTTTGTCACTAAGAACGGGTCCTTTCTCGAGAAGGAGTTTCTCTCGAAAGAATTGAGTGGGAGGAAGATAGAACTTGATGAGGTTGTCGAACCTTTACTTCAACCAGAGAGTGATGCAACACAGAAAGATGTTTTCTATGGCGCCTACGTCTGTTGAATAGGAAGTTAATGATAGTGATCATGAAGCTTCGGATCAAGTTGCTATCGAACCTCGTAGGTCGACAAGGATATGTACTACTCCTAAGTGGTACGGTAATCCTGTCTTAGATATCATGTTGTTAGACAACAATGAACCTACGAGCTATGGAGAAGCGATGGTGGGCCCGTATTCCGACAAATGGTTAGAAGCCATGAAATCCGAGATAGGATCCATATATCAGAACAAAGTATGGACTTTGGTGGACTTGCCCGATGATCGGCAAGCCATTGAGATAAATGGATCTTTAAGAAGAAGACAGACGTGGGCGGTAATGTTACCGTCTATGAAGCTCGACTTGTGGGAAAGAGTCTTTTCACAAGTTCAAGGAGTTGACTACGATGAGAATTTCTCACCCGTAGCGATGCTTAAGTCCGTCGGAATCATGTTAGCATTAGCTGAATTTTTCGATTATGAAATCTTACAGATGGATGTCAAAACAAGTTTTCTTACCAGTTTTCGTAAGAAAAGTTGTATGTGATACAATAAAAGGTTTTGTCAATCCTAAGGATGCTAAAAGGTATGCTGGCTCCAGTAATCCTTCTATGGACTGGAGCAAGCATCTCGGAATCGGAATATATGTTTTGATGGAGTGATCAAAGCTTTTAGGTTTATACAATGTTTGTTAAAAACTTGTACTTACAAGAAAGTGAGTGGGAGCACTACAACATTTCTGATAAGTATATGTGGATGACATATTGTAGATCCGAAATAATGTAGAATTTCTGGAAAGCATAAACGGTTGTTTGAAGAGTGTTTTTCAAAGGAAGACCTGGATAAAGCTGCTTACATATTGGGCATCAAGATCTATAGAGATAGATCAAGACGCCCGATGATACTTTCAAAGAACGCACAGCTTGACATGTTTTTGAAGGAGTTCAAAATAGATCAGTCAAAGAAGGGGTTATTACCTGAGTTGTAAGGTGTGAAGTTGAGTAAGACTCAAAGATTGACCACGACAGAAGAAAGAGGAAGGACGAAGGTCGTCCCCTATGCTCTTGTCATAGGCCCTATACGGTATGCCATGTTGAGTACCGCAACTGATGTGTGCCTTGCCACATGTCTGGCAATAGGGTACAAAGGTGATCTAGGTTTGGATCACCAGATAGCAGTCAAAATTATCCTTAGAGGAATAAGGAAATGTTTCTCGGTTATGGAGGTGATAAAGAGTTCGACATAAAGAGTTACGTCGATGCAAGTTTAACACCTATCCGGATAGCTCTGAGTAGAGATACCGGATATGTATAATGGAGCAATAATTTGGAATAGCTCCAAGTGGAACGTGGTAGCAGCATATACGATATGACATAATGTTTTGCGAAATACATAGGGATCTGAATATGGCAAGACCCGTTGACTACAACCTCTCTCACAAGCATAACATGATCAAACCCAGAACTCATTGAGTGTTAATCACATAGTGATGTGAACTAGATTATTGAGTCTAGTAAACTTTTTGGATGTTGGTCACATGACAATGTGACCTGTGAGTGTTAATCACATGGCGATGTGAACTAGATTATTGACTCTAGTGCAAGTGGGAGACTATTGGAAATATGCCCTAGAGGCAATAATAAATTAGTTATTATTATTATATTTCATTGTTCATGATAATGGTTTATTATCCATGCTAGAATTGTATTGATAGGAAACTCAGATACATGTGTGGATAAATAGACAACACCATGTCCCTAGTAATCCTCTAGTTGACTAGCTCGTTGATCAATAGATGGTTACGGTTTCCTGACCATGGACATTGGATGTCGTTGATAACGGGATCACATCATTAGAAGAATGATGTGATGGACAAGACCCAATCCTAAGCCTAGCACCAGATCGTGTAGTTCGTTTGCTAAAGCTTTTCTAATGTCAAATATCATTTCCTCAGACCATGAGATTGTGCAACTCCCGGATACCGTAGGAGTGCTTTGGGTGTGCCAAACGTCACAACGTAACTGGGTGGCTATAAAGGTACACTACAGGTATCTCCGAAAGTGTCTGTTGGGTTGGCACGAATCGAGACTGGGATTTGTCACTCCGTGTAAACGGAGAGGTATCTCTGGGCCCACTCGGTAGGACATCATCATAATGTGCACAATCTCTACTTCTCTACTACTAATCTCTATCTCTACTACTAATAAACAATCAAACATAATTTTTTTTAAACGCACCCCATAAATATACACGAACCTATTACTACCGCAGGATTAGGCCCATTAAACTTAATCCAACCGCTAGGCTTCATCTAATCCGTTTTACGTGTGCATTTAGCAATTTATGTTGGCTGACCTTACTCCACCATCCGCTACCTCTCTTCCGTGATTAGCGCCGACCTTCGCTACCTCTCCCGTCATTAGCGCCGACCTTCTCCACTCAATCCCTCCCAGTAGAAACCCTTCCGCCGCTACTATGCAATCCATCGCCAGGGACGCACGAGATGCATGTCGTCACCACGCACACGAGCCACGATGGGGAGAGACCGAGAGAGGGAGAGGTGGCCAGCCATGGTAAGGTGTCGTTCATCTGGCGAGCGTGGAGAAATTGGGACGGGAGGAAACAAAGAAACCCCCACGCGGCCACGCCCATCACTGGAACCGTCGCCCCGCACCAGATGCCTACACGGATGGTGGCCGAGCGGAGGAGGGGGAGGCCGAAGTGCTCGTCGTCCCCTTCCGTAGTTCGGCGCTACCCGCACGCTGGAGGGGGTCCCCAGCACAGACCGGATCCCCATCTATGGTCGGACGCTTCGACCTCCTGGGTAGGCATGGCAAGTCCCGCATCCGCGTCTGACACCGTCCCGCCTCGGCCGACGGCCACCTCTTCGCAGAGTGGAGCGTCGCCGTCAGTGTCGTCTCTGACTGCCATCGTCGTCACCGACTCCATCAAGAACACCGTATGCCCCCCTCTCTCCCCGTGCCCCGTGGTTCTCTCCCCCGGTGCTCCCTGTCCTAGTTCCTTGATTGATTTGCCATGGCTTTTGTTTGCTTCGTCAGGTGTATGTGAAGGCAAGGAGTGTTTCCTGGGAAGGCATTTCACCTCACTATACCCGCAGGTAGGTTCCTCCCCACACACCCGCCGCCGCCTCATGTCCATCTCGCTGCGCCCTTCCCATTATGGTGTTTCACTTTCACGTCTCTCCTCTAAGGCACGGGCGTAGCGAGGCGCGATGGCCACTGTGCGGCGTGCGCGGCTCGGAGGGCTAAGGGAGCGTGGGGTTAGTGGCCAGAGGGAGTGCAGCGGCCGGAGGTGAAGGGCGAGCGCGAACTGCGGCCGAGGTTCGTGTGTGGTATGGACGAGCTGTCGGTTGGCTGAATGCGTGGTGCACAGGCAGTAGTAGCAGACACGAGCTGTTTACGCTGCTTTTCTCTGTATTTTCTCTACCACTAATAAACAATCAAACATAATTTTTTTAAACGCACCCCATAAATATACACGAACCCATTACTACTGCAAGATTAGGCCCATTAAACTTAATCCAACCGCTAGGCTTCATCTAATCCGTTCTACGTGTGCATTTAGCAATTTATGTTGGCTGACCATACTCCACCATCCGCTACCTCTCTTCCGTGATTAGCCCCGACCTTCGCTACCTCTCCCGTGATTAGCGCCGACCTTCTCCACTCAATCCCTCCCAGTAGAATCCCTTCTGCCGCTACTATGCAAGCCATCGCCGGGGACGCACGAGATGCCTGTCGTCACCACGCACACGAGCCACGATGGGGAGAGACCGAGAGAGGGAGAGGTGGCCAGCCATGGTAAGGTGTCGTTCATCCGGCGAGCGTGGAGAAATTGGGACGGGAGGAAACAAAGAAACCCCCACGCGCCCACGCCCACCACTGGAACCGTCGCCCCGCACCAGATGCCTACACGGATGGTGGCCGAGCGGAGGAGGGGGAGGCCGAAGTGCTCGCCGTCCCCTTCCGCAGTTCGGCGCTACCCGCACGCTGGAGGGGGTCCCCAGCACAGACCGGATCCCCATCTATGGTCGGACGCTTCGACCTCCTGGGTAGGCATGGCAAGTCCCGCATCCGCGTCTGACACCGTCCCGCCTCGGCCGACGGCCACCTCTTCGCCGAGTGGAGCGTCACCGTCAGTGTCGTCTCCGACTGCCATCGTCGTCACCGACTCCATCAAGAACACCGTATGCCCCCCTCTCTCCCCGTGCCCCGTGGTTCTCTCCCCCGGTGCTCCCTGTCCTGGTTCCTTAGATTGATTTGCCATGGCTTTTGTTTGCTTCGTCAGGTGTATGTGAAGGCAAGGAGTGTTTCCTGGGAAGGCATTTCACCTCACTATACCCGCAGGTAGGTTCCTCCCCACACACCCGCCGCCGCCTCATGTCCATCTCGCTGCGCCCTTCCCATTATGGTGTTTCACTTTCACATCTCTCCTCTGAGGCACGGGCGTAGCGAGGCGCGATGGCCACTGTGTGGCGTGCGCGGCTCGGCGGGCTGAGGGAGCGCGGGGTTAATGGCCAGAGGGAGTGCAGCGGCCGGAGGTGAAGGGCGAGCGTGAACTGCGGTCGAGGTTCGTGTGTGGTATGGACGAGCTGTCGGTTGGCTGAATGCGTGGTGCACAGGCAGTAGTAGCAGGCACGAGCTGTTTACGCTGCTTTTCTCTGTATTTTTCCTCCACAGAGGCAGTAGCAGGGTCAGGGACAGGACCAACAAATCTCTCTGAATTTTTGCAGGTCCATACTTGCATTCCCCCCTGTCTTTTTGTGTCAACTAGCTGCCATCTATTCGCCAACATCTGCTGTTGTGCGCAAGATTTAGTTATCGGAGTGCGCACACCACGTGCTTGTGTTGCTGTTGTGAGGCCATGGTGGAGGAGGGGGTGGCCCTGTTCTATGGCGGCGCCGTTGGGGAGAGGCTGGTGGAGGACGTGCAGATTGCGGTGACTCGACTGAGACAGGCAATAAGCATCGGATTATACATCGTATTCGGAGCTATAGCTTTTAATATTAATGTATTTTCAAAGTTGCTAGCCTATGCTTATATGGGGAGCTACAGCTTGTAGATGTATTCAGAATGATTTTCACGAAGTTGTGACATTGTCTAACAATTTGACATTTGCTCACTGGGAATTGAATGAAAACATCTACTAAGAAATTAAATGTGTATACAAGTGAGCATTCATCTCCTTCTTTATGTTCTCTTCCGAAATGTGTTTTTTAAGCTTATCAATTTCGTCAGTATAGTTGGAGAGTTAGTTTATGTGCTTATTCCCAGTTGACTATGCCCAATTCACTTAACATGATTTTTGGATTCAATTTTCAGAAATAACTCATATGAAGAACTGAGGCTTTGGTGTGGTCATTGGCCTCCTGAACTGCCAAGCTGTAAATCTTCAGGTATTTAGATAGGTTGATACGAGGATTTGCTTTCAAATGCACCAAGTAAAACATATATATATATATATATATATATATATATATATATATATATATATATATATATATATGTATATGCTGGAGCCAGATCTTTGATTCATGGTGATTTGTGTTGATCAATGACTAAATGCAAAATGAAGCTAGGCACTTGTGTCCATAGCAAGACATTAATTTGTCTCCTTCTCTAAAATATGTGTTTTATACTCTTGTGATGTACTTCATACAGAGGTTGTTCATGCCATATGACATGGAGAAGCTTGGATCATATTAGTATAGTTGTGATCTGTGTACAGTTCATTTGCAGTTCATTTTTACACATCCTGTTTGAAGCACCGCGGCAATTACATACGGCACGTTTCGTAAATTGATGTGAACTATGTAAATGACAATAGAACATTATATTTTCTTGTTATTATCCTTTCATCACACATACACTGCATTGTTATACGGTATAATGTGAATGTCATGACGAACTAACATCTCACTTATGTGGCTTTCTGTATGCTTTATATAAATAATGACGTGCAGTGAAGAAGTCTTTTCAGAAGGTCAACAATTCATATTCAATAGTTATCACGGACCACACATGATAATTTTTCAGTTTGTATTTTTTCCGCCCTCTTTAGTTGTTGGCAGGGAACATTGTGATTAGTTTGCATGATATATCAGCTGCGAGGACTTGAGAAAATCTTGTTAGAGTGGCAACAATGTTTCGAGATAGGAAATAACCATAAACAATATATATCCTTCTATTATGCAATAGCATCAAACTTGAGAGAAGATGGCATGGATAATCTGATTAAGCACGGCTGCAAGATGCACAAGATGAGAACAACGGTGGGTGAGCATCAACAAGTAATTTCTAGGTGTTTCCTATGTTTCAAAATTTGCCAGCCTTTCAGGTGGTACTTTTTTTATTTGTGATATATTTCATGACTGTATCTCTGGTTGTGTAGTTCTTATTTGTGGCTCCCTTTCTATTTTTTCCTTTTTTTGTAATGTCAATGGATGTCAAGTAATCTATGTTTGATTTACGATATATTTGTAATGAGAGCTCCAAGAATCGGTGAGATTTATCGAGTTTACTCACATTGAAGAGTGTTATTGATACTATAATGAATTGTTGTTGGCTAATTTTGGTGCATGGCGTGCGATAGGCGTGGGCCAAGTGATGATCGGATCAGCCGCCCCGGCAGCCATTGGATGGCAAAAATGATGAGATTTCGGAAGGAAGAGGGGACCAAGGAATGGTGGTGAAATCAACATGCAACATGATTATAATAGGGAGGTGTCCTGCCATGGGCACCCTCTTTGTGACAAAGGAGACCGGAATGAGGGAGAGAGAAATGTGTGTAGGAGATCTATGCTAAAGAGAAAATACGGGGAACGAGCAATGGGAGGGCTTCACTTGGGCACGTGTAGTGCAGGAATGTCGATATACACAAGCAATGCTATACGTCAGGTGATGCCAAGCGTTTCCCTTGCAACACATGGCATCCATGGGTAGACTCATGGAAGGACCGCTGTAAGAGGTTTACTTCAACAAGTGTGATTGCGCCCATAAAAAAGAAACAAGTATGATTGTAATAATCACTCTACCCACGAGGCTACGAGCACTACAAGGAAGAAACTCGATGTTTGGAAGAGGGCGGTGATAATATAAAAATGTTTCAACTTTTTTAAACACAGTACACACGCAAATGTTCATATACACGCGCGTACACTCACCCCTATGAACGCACACACGCACACCCTACCCCTATGAACACCTCTGAAAGATTGAGCCGGCATATCATCTTGAAATTTACGAAGTCAACGTAGGCACCTCGTTATCGACGGGAACGTCTTCTCCCACTGAATGCACATCGTCGGAAATCCTGAAATAAATCCAGGAATAAATACGAGCACTAGGATTTGAACCCTGGTGGGCTGGGGATACCACAGTCCCTCTAACACCCGAGCAGCAATACCAAGATGGTCTATTTTGACACACGACAATGAAACCTTAACCATGAAGTGGTAAACAATTACGTAATTACGTGCATTGCACGTGCAAGCTTACTAGTGTGATCAAGGAGTTGATCACGGGATGATGTGTTATGGAACGAGTAAAGAGACTTGCCGGTAACGAGATTGAACAAGGTATTGGGATACCGACGATCGAATCTCGGGCAAGTATCGTACCGATGGACAAAGGGAATTGTATACGGGATTGATTGAATCCTTGACATCGTGGTTCATCCGATGAGATCATCGTGGAGCATGTGGGGCCAACATGGGTATCCAGATCCCGCTGTTGGTTATTGACCGGAGAGTTGTCTTGGCCATGTCTGCATGACTCCTGAGCCCGTAGGGTCTACACACTTAAGGTTCGATGATGCTAGGGTTATAGGGAATAGATATACGTGGTTACCGAATGTTGTTCGGAGTCCCAGATGAGATCCCGGACATCACAAGGAGTTCCGGAATGGTCCGGAGGTAAAGATTTATATATGGGAAGTCATCATACGGTCACCGGAATAATTCGGGGGTTACCGGTATTGTATCGGGACCACTGGAGGGGTTCCGGGGGTCCACCAGGAGGGTCCACCTGCCCCAGAGGGTCCTATGGGCTGTGTGTGGAGAGGGACCAGCCCCTTAGTGTGCTGGGCGCCTCCCCCCCTAGGGCCCATGCGCCTAGGGTTTGGGGGAACCCTAAAGGGGGGCGCCCCCCTTGCCTTGGGGGGCAAGGCAACCCCCCTGGCCGCCGCCCCCTCCTCAGATTGGATCTGAGGGGGCCGGCCCCCTCTCCCTTGCCCCTATATATGTGGGGGTGGGAGGGCAGCCGCACCCTAGTTCTGACGCAGCCCTCCCCCTCTCCCAAGTCCTCCTCCTCTCCCGCGGTGCTTGGCGAAGCCCTGCAGGATTGCCACGCTCCTCCTTCACCACCACGCGCGTCGTGCTGCTGCTGGATGGAGTCTTCCTCAACCTCTCCTTCTCCCCTTGCTGGATCAAGGCGTAGGAGACGTCACCGGGCTGCACGTGTGTTGAACGCGGAGGTGCCGTGGTTCGGCGCTTAGATTGGAATCAACCACGATCTGAATCGCTACGGGTACGACTCCTTCATCCGCGTTCTTGCAACGCTTCCGCTTAGTGATCTACAAGGGTATGTAGATGCACTCTCCTTCCCCTCGTTGCTAGATTACTCCATAGATTGATCTTGGTGATGCGTAGAAAATTTTAAATTTCTGCTACGATCCCCGAAATCCGACATTTGGCGCGCCAGGTAGGGGTGCGCCGGAGTTCTCCCTCCCGACGATCCGCTCTCCACCAACATCGCGTTCCGCCTTCATTGCGGGCAACGCGCCGCCCGCTCCGGCTATAGATGTCGGCACTGGGGTCAGGGGGCTCCAGGCCTTGGCCCCCGCCTTGCGACAGGTGCAGTGGCTGCGCAAGTTCAAGCCCGAGATGCCACCGCGCTACAACGGCGCAACGGACCAGCTGGTCTTTTTGCTGGCGTACGAGGAGGTCGTCCTCAGAGCCGGGGGCGATGACCGGGTGATGGCCAACTGGTTACCCATGGCCCTCACCGGCGTCCCGTGCATGTGGCTCCTCCACCTGCCGACAGCTTCTGTGACCTCCTTGGAGGAGCTGCGTGACCTCTTCCTCGCCCGTTTTGCTGCACCAGCGCCGCCTGTCGTTGCAGCTCTCCTGGGTGGCTCCCAAGCACCACCCTCGAGCCATCACGTCAAGCCGTTCACCCGCCGGATTAGTACCACCTCCAAGTGTCGAGAAGCCCCCCCGGGCTGGGCGGCGCCCAAGGCCGATCTGACCTTCGACTCGGATGATCACCCCTTCAACCCCATTGGTTCGGGCACGCTCCAGATGCTATGCACCCCCACCATCTGCCAAGTGGCCGTCACCAAGACCCTCATCGACGGTGGTGCCGGCCTCAACGTGCTCTCGGTGGAGGCCTTCAGCCTCCTCCACGTGCCGCTGGAACGGCTCCGGCCCAACAAGCCTTTCTTGCGTGTCGGAGTCGGCTCCACCGCCTCCTTGGGACAGATCCGCCTCCCAGTGACCTTCGGCACCTATGACAACTTCCGCACGGAGCTGATCGAATTCGACATCTGTCAGGACCCCGATTCCAAGTCACATCGATCTAGTCGGTAACACCTCATATCACTTTGCGGCCTCACGCACGGTATTCCCACGGGTGTCGCCTTACCATGGCCCGGGGCCGTTTGCGCCTTTTGGCTCACGTATATGATAATGTCGCTAGCATCCATATGACAGAGAACCCGGGCCGACATGGCTAGTCATGAACCCAAAGCGACACTAACCTATGGGGACAGGCATACATGAATCACATCGAGCATGTCGGTCAGCAGCGTGTGAATCCGGGCTGTAGCGCTGGGCTAACAGGACTCCGGATGTCACCGTGTGACATTTCCCCGAAGGGATAGACACAGGAACGAAGTGAAACACATGCCGGCCAGTCAAGTGATCTGAGCAGTAGTGCTGGGATAGCAGGACTCCGGTGAACTGGGCTGTAGCGGACTACTATGGCTCAAGGAAGCACTGGACTACATTTCCCCATAAGAGAGGCTGCCAAGGATAAACAACTAGATTGTCGGATCCCACACATACCAAGCATTTCAATCATACACACAATATGCTTGATATGTGTAAATACAACATGGCATCACAACATAACTCTACGACTCAAAGTATTTATTCATTAGGCTCCGAGGAGTGAGATATTACAAACATGGGTCTTATGACCCAACATACAAAGCATACAAGCAACAAGCACATGCGGAAGCTTAACTTGTCTAAGTACAGACAACTACAAATGAAGAAGGCTGAGAAGCCTGACTATCTACCAGATCCTGCCAAGGGCACAAGATTGTAGCTGAGGTATCAAGCTAAACGTCGAAGTCCACGTGGAACTACTAGCGAGACTGACGTCTCTCTGCAAAACATAAAATAGGCAAACGTGAGTACAAATGTACCCAGCAAGACTTACATCAGAACTAGCTACATATGCATCGGTATCAACAAGGGGGGGGTGGTGGAGTTTAACTGCAGCAAGCCAGCTTTGACTCAGTGGCTAACCTGAACTACGACTGCAAGCAACTCTTTTGAGGTGGCGCACACGAGTCCACATATTCACCATTCAATACACCACTATGGATCCACTCCCGTCTCCCTATGAGAAGGCCATCCATAGCACTCACACTTATCTTGCGAGTTTTAGAGTATCCACTTTCACTTATCTATGAACTGTTATAGGCAACCCAGAAGTCCATTACCGCGGACGCGGCTATTCGAGTAGATGATGTTAACCCTGCAGGGGTGTACTTCTTCACACATGCTCTCACCACTTACCGTCGTTTACACGACATGTACTCGGCAACCTTCAAGCGGAAGCCCAACAAGGGTGTCGGCCACGGCCTACCTAAACACTTAAGTCTCTAGTCCAGGTTTATTGCCTATCCATGTTCCATCCGCAGGGAGTCCGGCCGAGGTTTCCACATATGGCCCCGAACGATGTGAACAGGGTTCCCGAGACACCAAACGGGCGCCCGGTACACCGTGCCACGGTGTATCTACCGCAACATAGCCCACCCCTAGGGTCAGCGCTACGCACGGCCGCCAACACATAACCTACAAACACCAGAAACTATTTGCAACTCCTGGACAGAGTACTAGGGTGATTAAGAAGCCGAGAGGGTCCATTGGTTTCGGGCCCAATGCGTGGTGGTAACTGTTTCATGGATCACAAACAGAGAACTCAGTTCCTGAGGATGGCTTCAATGAGACAACCCACCATGTACTCCTACATGGCCTCTCACCGCTACCTTTAGCAAATCGTGTTCACGCACTTAGCTCTCAACACTAGGACATGTTTACACACCTCTGATTCATCCTCGATGAATCAGAACTGACTCAACTCTAAGCAGTAGCAGGCATGACAAACAAACATGAATGAGTAGGCACATCAGGGCTCAAACAACTCCTACTGGGTTTCATCTATTTACTGTGGCAATGACAGGTCATGCAGAGGAAAGGGGTTCAACTACCGCAGCATGTAATAGTTGAATCGTTGTTGTCCTAATGTGGTAAAAGAGAGTAGGAGCGAGAGAGTGTGATTGTATCGGAATGAACAAGGGGATTTTGCTTGCCTGGCACTTCTGAAGATAGCACCGAGTCTTCATCAGTGTCAATGATCACAACGTCAAAACAACGTCTATCGAGAGGGGACAAATACCGGCAACAGAAAAAGAAACACAATCAATGCAATGCACAATATGATGCATGATCATGACATGTCAATATGCTATGGTTTGAGCTAATGCAACTAGCAACATGTTAAATGGAGTTGGTTTGAACCTTAGGTTCAAATTCAAATTCAAACTATGAATTCAAATAGTGCATTATCATGTTTTGGACTAAACAGTGAGGTTAAGTTGTTCAAACATGCATGAAAATGCCATATTCAGATTCCTTGGATTTTTCTGATCATTTTTCATATATAATTTATTTCATTTGGAGTTGCGGTTGAATTTCTATGAATTTTAGAAGTTTATACTAATTCTGGAATTTTCTAAATTATTTTTAATCCAGAAAACGAATAACTGCGTCAGCAATGCGTAAGCATGACGTCAGCGGGTCAAAGGGCTGGTCCAAGTCAAACCTGACAGTGGGGTCCACACATCAGTGACACAGTTAACTAACAAGGTTAATTAAAATTAAACTAAACCTAACCTAGTTTAGTTAAGGCATGGGCCCACATGTCAGAGGCTAATTAACTAACTAAATAATTAGCACTAACCTGGGTTAATTAGCAAGGCTGGCCCCATGCGTCAGTGACCCAGGGTGGTCAAACCCTGGTCAGACGGGGTCAAACCCCCCGTCAACCGGGGCTAAACCACCGGCGTTTAGCCGCCGGCGATGACCAGACGCGGCGAAGGCCGCGAGAATGGGCTCTGGGGCCCTGTTCGCAGCGTGGTTGGGCTCGTTCGAGAGCCCAGACCAGCGCGCGTCGGATGGTAGCGCCAGCCGGGCCTGGGGCGGCCGGAGGCGACGATGGGGAGCTCGGCCGCGGCGGCCGGAGCTCGGGCATGCTCGGGTTCGGCGCTGGGATGCACAACAGGGGCGTGGAGAGGGGCTACGGCCTCCTGGGAGTGTGGCAAACGCGGTGACGCGCTCGGTTTCGAGCCCGCGTGGCTGTGGCCACCACGACGGTGTCGCCGGCGGAGCAGAGTGCTCGGGCTCGGTGGAGATGGCGGCTAGGGGGCGCAACCGAGGCATAGAGGAGGGGGGTTAGGGGTAGGGGCTCACGGTGGATGCAGAGGTGGCCTCGGCGTGCTCGGGGAAGCACCGGAGCGAGCGGGGCGGCGAGAGGCATCTCCGGTGGACAAAGGTTGAAGAAGACCTCGAAGGCGACGCTGCAGGGCTTCTGGCGGGGCGTGGTTCGGTGAGGGGGTCGAGGACGACGTTGCGGAACTCATGGGCACAATAGAGGGGTGAGGGGGTAGGTGTGGCCGTGGTGGTTCTCGTCGGCGGTGGCGGCCGCGTTCAGTGGTGCGAGGGAGAGAGACAGGGGAGGGGATGAGCACGGGAGGGGGGAGGAGTGAGAGGTCCTGGGGGTGCGTGGCCGTCTCCGTGGCGCTGGAAGAGAGCCTAAGGGGCGCGAGGCAGGCAGGGAGGAGGTGGCAGCCTCAGCACGCGCCGTGCCCGCCTTCGCCTCTGCCTACTGGCATAGGTTGAAGATGACTGGCACTGGCTAGCTGGGCTGGGCCGGCTGGAGGAGCTGGGCCACTACAGTAACAGGCCAGGTGGGCTTTGCCAGGTTGGTTCCTCTCTTTCTAATTCTGTTTATGTTTTCTATTTTTCTGTAATTGTTTTGACTTAATTAAAATGCTAAGGCATTTTCTAAAACCCTGAAAATAATTGTGGGCTCTGTATGGAATATTTCCAACAGCCCTCACTTAAGTTCAGAATTATTTGGACATTTAATATATTATATAGCATTTAATTGTCCAAATGCAAATACGTATGAATTAACTCCAAAATCCAGAAATGTCCTAGAAATGTATGCATCATTTTTGGAAGAAGTTTTCACCCATTCCAAAATTGATGAACTTTTCTAAAAGCCATTTTGGGTAGATGGAAAAGATTTAATTTGACCCTAGTTGTATTTCACTTGCTGCTAGGGTTTATCAGTCCCCATTTCAAAATTAATAAAATTTAGACATGATGCATGGAGGCTAATGCAAAGGCAGGCAAGGCCTGAACTGGGGCTGTGACAGCTCACCCCCACTAAACAAGAATCTCGCCCCGAGATTCAGGTGTAGGGTAAGATGAAAGGGGAACACAAACTAACATAATCTTCACAATCCAAGTTGCACCTCTTAGGGTTGTTGATTCGTTGCATATATTGACTCTGACATCCTTGCCTTTGAGATCTTCATCCACACGATGACAAGAAGAAAAGAAACTCTCGAAGAATCGATCTTCTTGAAGATCGAGCAACCGACGATCAACTCACAGAACGAGACATAGCGACATTTGTCGAGATGAGACACAATACACACATCAAGAATGATGGAAGGTAATAGATGACAAGGGTTCAAATTGGTAGGCAACAATTCCATGCTGGAGTAGGATGGTGCATGGTTTCAAAGTAGCGAGGAGATAATTGCCATGATTCCATAATGGGGCACCTTAGGGAAAAATGACTCGTAGAGCATTTCCCTTAAGTGGCAAAAAGAATTACTTTTGATACAAAGATCATTGAAACTCTCTATACCAGCCCGAGGTAATCACAATCGATCGTTGGAAGGGGTTCGAAAGAATGGCATACTTCGACTAGGATGGATGATGTGGAGTATCTTGTTGAAGACAACGCAATGGATGATTTTTGCTTATCATTGGGAATGGATGAGACCCATGGTAAGTTCACTTTTGAAGATGATCCTGAACAACAACTACTGAGGTGTAAACTGGGAACAAAATGCAAATGTTGGGAATGATTCTAGTAACTGGAGAGAAGGTTCACCGGCAAAGGTGATTCCACCAATTGGATGGCCATCGAACAACTGAGAGAACGGAGGCACATTCCAGTTAACGACAACATCAGAACCTAGTGCCTGAGCGTGCTCTCAAGAACTTGAGCATTTCCATACTCATCAAGGTCTTACCAACATCCGTGCCGAGGATCCTAGCAACACATCTTACTACCATGATGAATAGTGATGGACAATGCGGGTGCAAGGGAAGATAACACTTTCTCAGATTTCACCTTAGCGAGGCCAAGGGATCAAAATCTGGATGATCGACCGAGAGACATTTAGCGCTCCGCTTCTAATGCTCTCCTTGATGTGCTAGCCTAACCATTCTTTGAAATGGTTTCGTATCTAGAACATCAAGTAGCAGGTCGGACTTCGGAAACACAAAAATCCATAAGGAACTACTATTGGAATAAATTCTACGAGATCCTTATGGGGAGGTGGCCAACTTACTCAATCAAGATACTACAATAATAGGTCTTCCAGCTGGGTGTGTTGGTCACGACATCCACTTTACCGGGTTACAGAGAGATCAATATTATAGCTCTTGGGAAAATGTCCCAACCATCACATCTGCCTGAGATTCAGATCTGGTTGGTGTCAGGATATTCCAAACTCATCGAGTCTGGAAAGAAAATGAAAGTTTGCAACACAAATGACGAGATGACATTGCGAGATTCTCAGGAAATGGACTATGGTAGTAAGCTCCAAAACATGAGCTGGTTCTGTTAAACACATGTGAACATGTTGTCCCAGACAAGCATGATCACATAGTAGTCTTACAATGAAACACTGCCGAGTCCTAGTTGGGAACCATCATCAAGGATATCGAAGTCCTTGCATAAGTCATATGATTAGCTCTTATGAAGAAACTTATTTTCCCTGAACAAATCAGCTAGTGGCTTGGTGTGATAGGGAATACAAATGGAATGGAGGTAGCGAGCCTGTCAAATCATAGCATACTTCGCACATGCATTGGGATGGTACCAGAGGAAACAAAAACAACCTTTCTCGAACTCACGGCGGCAACTTGCATCGTTTGCACGTGAACTTAGAGGAGGTCACTACTTTCATCCAAACATATTCTACATGAACGGGGCATGAAGAAAATGCTTACACAAGTTTTCAACACTAGTGGATGTTCAACACAAATCATGGAGGAGAAAAAATGCTGCTGATGGGCTCAACAGCAACTCATCGGAATTTCCATATCACTGGACTTCCACCATCATGTGAACACGGTGATAGCATTGGTCGGCCCAAAATATGTAATGGTGTATGCTCGAAGGATCAACCACGAGTAAGGCAACATTACGAACATCGTTGATTCTGATTTGACTTGACGATAGCCCATACTCAAGTCAAAGTTTTGACAAGGCAATAGATCCAACAACTGATCACGAGGACCAATCGATGGAGATATCATCTTTCTTCATCACACACACACACACACAAAAAGATATCCCTTAACATGAACTAAGTCAGACAAGCTTTATCTTCCAACTCTCCAAGTTGTTGTTTAGCTCAACCAACTAGCTCAGGGATATCCAACACAGATTCTTGGAGAAGGGTGATTTATAAGAAAACCCATTTAATCACGAACTCAACATACCGGTCAGGTGACAACCAGGTAATACTTCCAAGAAGATCTTCGGAAAATCATGAACCACCGATATGTTACTAAACTCGAGAACAATCTTGCTTTTCAGGGCAAGACGATATGATCAACTAAGCAAGGATAGACACAGTCCCAACTCTTGATCGAAGAGTGTACCAGGAAAATGGACTAGGTAGCACGATCAATCTTAGAATGATGATTCAATAACCAACACGCTAAGAATGAGAATATTGTCCATTAACTACTAAGCAACGGAGTTGCTAGGAGTATTGATTTCACACATCACGACTCACTTGCCGGCATTACGGCTACAATAACACGAGAACCGAGGAATGAACAATGATGGCAAGAAGTATCACTGCGTCAAGAATTCATAAGAGAAGGTGCAAATCTCATGACGCTCCTGACATAAAGTGGGTAATACTTCAGGGTAGAACAGAACCAAAACCTGGGTTGCATTTTGATCTACGGAATACAACTGCTTTGACCCAATCTTAGAAATGGATGAGGTACTGGAGTTTGTTTCTCCTAGCCATTCTGAAATAGAACGGCTTGACGAACCACAAGAATACTATGCATCGATGAACACAAATGCACACATACTCTTGGTTATCAACTGATAGAGGATGGTCGGGATACAACTGAAGAGGAACCACTCAAGGGACATATAATTTTCTGGGTTGTGGACGCATAGATTAGTATGTCGAACAAGTTCAACAGGTTTCTTCTGCACAATCCATGCAGAAAGGTAGGACTAGCAGATTCACAATTCTTGAATGGAGAACTCATTAAGAGCACTCTTATTGTGATCTTTTGGTTCAAAGAACTTCTGCCTTAATGGTTCATGGTATTTGAAAGAAGGAAATACCACGGACCTCGAGGACTGTCGCAAGGTTACTAATATCCTAAAGGAACTAGCAACACTATCAACACGAGATAGGTAGAGTGAATTTTGGGCCAAGAACCCAGGAATAGAATGCGTACTAACTAAACGGCATCACGGGATGCTTTCGAGAATGGTGGCCAGAATCGTCACACTGGGGATGCAAAGCATTGCTAGATTACCAGGTGATACTCTAGACACCTAGGGTCATAATAATAGCTCCAACATAAATGCCGAGGCAGCGGAGTACCTCAACAGACGGATTAGTGTGCTTAAACTGGCCCAAAAGGACATCGGGAACTGGGAGGAAGGATTTGCAAATGCATCAGATTGTTTAGAAACCTGGGATGACTCGGACAGCATAACGGCTGTAAATGCTCAAAAATATTTGAGACATCCTACAAATGGTGGCATAACCACTCAACAACATCATATCAGGGTTCTGAGGCCATTTAACAACACACTGGAGTAGAAGAAACTGAAATGAGGCTTGAGACCAACAATTCTATAAGTCTATGGATTAGTAACACGTCATCCTGATAGATAGATGAGAAGGCCTAGTTCTTAATCCCCGTAGAAGAGAAGAGGATGACTCAGATCAGAAGGGCATAAGATATAAGGAGTAAAAAGAGCCTTACGTTCCCTTCCACAATCAATTCCCTTACATAACTAAAGCATTTCTAGACACGACTTCGACCGGCTTGGCTTGGTAATCCTACAGGCAGTCAGGCTCTGATACCAACGCTATCAGGACCCTGATTCCAAGTCACATCGATCTAGCCGGTAACACCTCATATCACTTTGCGGCCTCACGCACGGTATTCCCACGGGTGTCGCCTTACCATGGCCCGGGACCGTTTGCGCCTTTTGGCTCACGTATATGATAATGTCGCTAGCATCCATATGACAGAGAACCCAGGCCGACATGGCTAGTCGTGAACCCAAAGCGGAACTAACCTATGGGGACAGGCATACATGACTCACATCGAGCATGTCGGTTAGCAGTGTGTGAATCCGGGCTGTAGCGCTGGGCTAACAGGACTCCGGATGTCACCGCGTGACATTTCCCCGAAGGGACAGACACTGGATCAAAGTGAAACACATGCCGGCCAGTCAAGTGATCTGAGCAGTAGTGCTGGGCTAGTAGGACTCCGGTGAACCAGGCTGTAGTGGACTACTATGGCTCAAGGAAGCACTGGACTACATTTCCCCATAAGAGAGGCTGCCAAGGATAAACAACTAGATTGTCGGATCCCACACATACCAAGCATTTCAATCATACACACAATATGCTCGATATGTGTAAATACAACATGGCATCACAACATAACTCTACGACTCAAAGTATTTATTCATTAGGCTCCGAGGAGCGAGATATTACAAACATGGGTCTTATGACCCAACATACAGAGCATACAAGCAACAAGCACATGCAGAAGCTTAACTTGTCTGAGTACAGACAACTACAAATGAAGAAGGCTGAGAAGCCTGACTATCTACTAGATCCTGCCAAGGGCACAAGACCGTAGCTGAGGTATCAAGCTAAACGTTGAAGTCCACGCGGAACTACTAGCGAGACTGACGTCTCTCTGCAAAACATAAAATAGGCAAACGTGAGTACAAATGTACCCAGCAAGACATACATCAGAACTAGCTACATATGCATCGGTATCAACAAGGAGGGGTGGTGGAGTTTAACTGCAGCAAGCCAGCTTTGACTCAGTGGCTAACCTGAACTACGACTGCAAGCAACTCTTTTGAGGTGGTGCACACGAGTCCACATATTCACCATTCAATACACCACTATGGATCCACTCCCGTCTCCCTACGAGAAGGCCATCCATAGCACTCACACTTATCTTGCGAGTTTTAGAGTATCCACTTTCACTTATCTATGAATTGTTATAGGCAACCCAGAAGTCCATTACCGCGGACGCGGCTATTCGAATAGATGATGTTATCCCTGCAGGGGTGTACTTGTTCACACACGCTCTCACCACTTACCGTCGTTTACATGACATGTACTCGGCAACCTTCAAGCGGAAGCCCAACGAGGGTGTCGGCCACGACCTACCTAAACACTTAAGTCTCTAGTCCAGGTTTATCGCCTATCCAGGTTCCATCCGCAGGGAGTCCGGCCGAGGTTTCCACATACGGCCCCGAACGATGTGAACAGGGTTCCTGAGACACCAAACGGGCGTCCGGTACACCGTGCCATGGTGTATCTACCGCAACATAGCCCACCCCTAGGGTCAGCGCTACGCACGGCTGCCAACACATAACATACAAACACCAGAAACTATTTACAACTCCTGGACAGAGTACTAGGGTGATTAAGAAGCCGAGAGGGTCCATTGGTTTCGGGCCCAATGCGTGGTGGTAACTGTTTCATGGATCACAAACAGAGAACTCAGTTCCAGAGGACGGCTTCAATGAGACAACCCACCATGTACTCCTACATGGCCTCTCACCGCTACCTTTAGCAAATCGTGTTCACGCACTTAGCTCTCAACACTAGGACATGTTTACACACCTCTGATTCATCCTTGATGAATCAGAACTGACTCAACTCTAAGCAGTAGCAGGCATGACAAACAAACATGAATGAGTAGGCACATCAGGGCTCAAACAACTCCTACTGGGTTTCATCTATTTACTGTGGCAATGACAGGTCATGCAGAGGAAAGGGGTTCAACTACCGCAGCATGTAATAGTTGAATCGTTGTTGTCCTAATGTGGTAAAAGAGAGTAGGAGCGAGAGAGTGTGATTGTATCGGAATGAACAAGGGGATTTTGCTTGCCTGGCACTTCTGAAGATAGCACTGAGTCTTCATCAGTGTCAACGATCACAACATCGAAACAACGTCTATCGAGAGGGGACAAATACCGGCAATAGAAAAAGAAACACAATCAATGCAATGCACAATATGATGCATGATCATGACATGTCAATATGCTGTGGTTTGAGCTAATGCAACTAGCAACATGTTAAATGGAGTTGGTTTGAACCCTAGGTTCAAATTCAAATTCAAACTATGAATTCAAATAGTGCATTATCATGTTTTGGACTAAACAGTGAGGTTAAGTTGTTCAAACATGCATGGAAATGCCATATTCAGATTCCTTGGATTTTTCTGATCATTTTTCATATATAATTTATTTCATTTGGAGTTACGGTTGAATTTCTATGAATTTTAGAAGTTTATACTAATTCTGGAATTTTCTGAATTATTTTTAATCCAGAAAACGAATAACTGCGTCAGCAATGCGTAAGCATGACGTCAGCAGGTCAAAGGGCTGGTCCAAGTCAAACCTAACAGTGGGGTCCACACGCCAGTGACACAGTTAACTAACAAGGTTAATTAAAATTAAACTAAACCTAACCTAGTTTAGTTAAGGCATGGGCCCACATGTCAGAGGCTAATTAACTAACTAAATAATTAGCACTAGCCTGGGTTAATTAGCAGGGCTGGCCCCATGCGTCAGTGACCCAGGGTGGTCAAACCCTGGTCAGACAGGGTCAAACCCCCGGTCAACCGGGGCTAAACCACCGGCGTTTAGCCGCCGGCGATGACCAGACACGGCGGAGGCCGCGGGAATGGGCTCTGGGGCCCCGTTCGCAGTGTGGTTGGGCTCGTTCGAGAGCCCAGACCAGCGCGCGTCGGATGGTAGCGCCAGCTGGGCCTAGGGCGGCCGGAGGCGACGGCAGGGAGCTCGGCCGCGGCGGCCGGAGCTCGGGCGTGCTCGGGTTCGGTGCTGGGATGCACAACAGGGGCGTGGAGAGGGGCTACGGCCTCCTGGGAGTGTGGCAAACGTGGTGACGCGCTCAGTTTCGAGCCCGCGTGGCTGTGGCCACGACGACGGCGTCGCCGGCGGAGCAGAGTGCTCGGGCTCGATGGAGATGGCGGCCAGGGGGCGCAACTGAGGCGTAGAGGAGAGGGGTTAGGGGCATGGGCTCACGGTGGATGCAGAGGTGGCCTCGGCATGCTCGGGGAAGCACCGGAGTGAGCGGGGCGGCGAGAGGCATCTCCGGTGGACAAAGGTTGAA
>NC_057809.1:134533710-134534826 GCF_018294505.1 Triticum aestivum | reverse complement strand
GGCGGGGGCGGCGAGGGCGGCGGGGCCTGCGAGGGCAGCGCGCGACGGGCGACGGCGACGATGTCGCGTGAAGAAGTTGGATCGAGAAGAAGTGGTGGTCGATGAAACTGAATTTTTCGTAAGTGCCATATATATAGGAGGGGTCTTTAGTACCGGTTGAAGCCACCAACCAGTACTAAAGGCCAATTTTCGCCAGGCCAAGGGGCGGGAAACGGCCCCTTTAGTACCGGTTCGTGCCACGAACCGGTACTAAAGGCCCAATCATTAGTACCGGTTGGAGCCACCAACCGGTACTAATGGTTGTGCGCTGCCACTGGCGGTGCACAATGTTTAGTCCCACCTCGCCGAGCGAAGGGCAGTCGCACTGGTTTATAAACCCAGCCACGACTGCTCCTTCGAACTTCTCTATATAGCAGGCTTCTGGGCCTAACTAGGGCGCGCTGCCCTGTGAGTCTGCTGGCCCTTCTGGGCCTGCATTTGCATACCCTAGGTCTGGCAGGCCCACTGGGCAGCGCCCCAACAATTTTTTTATATAGTTTTTTCTTTTCTGCATTATTTATTTTCTTCTATTTATTTTTGAGTAATTTTTTATATAGTTTTTTTTCTTTTCTGCATTATTCATTTTCTTCTATTTATTTTGAGTAATTTTATATATAGTTTTTTCCTTTCTGCTTTATTTATTTTCTTCTATTTATTTCTGAGTAGTTTTTTTGTGACCCTCTCTACTCTTTCGCACATGCTATGCGGGTGAAATGATAATACCATTGCAAGTTTCAACATTTTCAGAATTCATTTTGTAGTGATTTTCAATTTCACGGTCATTTAGCTCTCTAAACAATTAGGTAAATGATCGAAAAACAACAAATGATGTCAGAACATGTTGGAAATTGATGATGTCACTTTGAATGCTGCATACTGAACACAAAAGAAGTCCGGAGTTCAAATAAGTTTAAAAAATATTGAAGTCCCGTGTAACAGATGAGTTCTCGTCCGAAACCCTGATACTCCGAAAGAGATTGTCCAGTTTGTACACGAAGTGCATCCAGTTTTTGCGGTGACCCTCTCTACTCTTTCGCACATGCTATGCGGGTGAAATGATGATACCATGCCAAGTTT
>NC_057809.1:134521457-134533426 GCF_018294505.1 Triticum aestivum | reverse complement strand
AGTGATTTTCAATTTCACGGTCATTTAGCTCTTTAAACAATTCAGTAAATGACTGAAAAACAAATGATGTCAGAACATGTTGGAAATTGATGACGTCGCTTTGAATGTTGCATACTGAACACAAAAGAAGTCCGGAGTTCAAATAATTTTAAAAACATTGAAGTGCCCGTGTAACAGATGAGTTCTCGTCCAAAACCCTGATACTCCGAAAGAGTTTGTCCAGTTTATACATGAAGTGCGTCCAGTTTTTGCCGTGACCCTCTCTACTCTTTCGCACATGCTATGCGGGTGAAATGATGATACCATGCCAAGTTTCAACATTTTCAGAGTTCATTTTGTAGTGATTTTCAATTTCACGGTCATTTAGCTCTCTAAACAATTAGGTAAATGACCGAAAAACAACAAATGACGTCACAACATGCTGATACTCCGAAAGAGTTTGTCCAGTTTATACACGAAGTGCGTCCAGTTTATACAAGATCTAAATGTGCAAAGAAAGAACCGCTAGGATGCGTGCTAAAAAAGATTGCTTTGTGAAAGCGTGTTCTTCTAGTTTCATGATAATAATGATGAAGATCTAAAAGTGATTGATGTGTCTCCTATTAAATCTTTGTTTTCCAATATGAATCTTGGTAATTATGGGACTGGAGATAAGTCAACTTTAGTTAAAAGGCGTCCCAATGATTCGGAGTTTTTAGATCTTGATGCAAAAATTACTAAAAGTGGGATTGAAGAGGTCAAAACATTACATAGCAATGAACCCACTATTTTGGATTTCAAGGAATTTAATTACGATAATTTTTCTTTGATAGATTGTATTTCCTTGTTGCAATCCGTGTTAAATTCTCCTCATGCGTATGATCAAAACAAAGCTTTTACTAAACATATCGTTGATGCTTTAATGCAATCTTATGAAAAAAAAACTTGAATTAGAAGTTTCTATCCCTAGAAAACTTTATGATGAGTGGGAACCTACTATTAAAATTAAGATTAAAGATCATGAATGCTATGCCTTATGTGATTTGGGTGCTAGTGTTTCCACGATTCCAAAACCTTTGTGTGATGTGTTAGGTTTTCGTGAATTCCACCATTAAGAAACCTATGGTAAGGATTAATGATGTTCTTATATAGATTGCAATCCTACATATCCTATTATTCTTGGTAGACCTTTCCTTAGAACGATTGGTGCAATTATTGATATGAAAGAAGGAAATATTAGATTCCAATTTCCATTAAGGAAATACATGGAGCACTTTCCTAGGAAGAAAATTAAATTACCTTATGAATCTATTATGAGAGCCACTTATGGATTGCATACCAAAGATGACAATACCTAGATCTATTCTTGATTTTATGCCTAGCTAGGGGCGTTAAACAATAGTGCTTGTTGGGAGGCAACCCAAGTTTATTTTTGTTCCTTAATTTTGTTCCTGTTTAGTAATAAATAATTCATCTAGCTTATGTTTACATGTGTTTTTATGTTTTAATTAGTGTTTGTGCCAAGTAGAACCTTTGGAAAGACTTGGGTGAAGTCTTTGCGATCTTGCTGTAAAAAACAGAAACTTTAGCGCTCACGAGATTAGCTTCCATTTTTTACTGGAGAGTGCTTTTAGGTCGATTATTTTTGCAGATGATTAATACATAAATTACTCACGTCCACCAATTTATTTCAGAATTTTTGGAGTTCCAGAAGTATACGTTTGATACAGATTACTACAGACTGTTCTGTTTTTGACAGATTCTATTTTTGTGTGTGTTGTTTGCTTATTTTGATGAATCTATGGCTAGTATCGGGGGGTATGAACCATAGAGAAGTTGAAATACAGTAGGTTTAACACCAATATAAATTAGGAATGAGTTCATTACAGTACCTTAAAGTGGTGGTTTGTTTTCTTACACTAACGGAGCTCATGAGATTTTCTGTTTAAGTTTTGTGTTGTGGAGTTTTAAAGTTTTTGGGTAAAGATTTGATGGATTTTGGAATAAGGAGTGGAAAGAGCCTAAGGTTGGGGATTCCCAAGGCACCCCAAGGTAAAATTCAAGGACAACCAAAAGCCTAAGCTTGGGGATGCCCCGGAAGGCATCCCCTCTTTCATCTTCGTGTATCGGTAACTTTACTTGAGGCCATATTTTTATTCACCACATGATATGTGTTTTTTTGGAGTGTCTTGTATGATTTGAGTCTTTGCTTTTAGTTTAACACAATAATACTTGCTATACACACCTTTTGGAGAGACACTCATGAATTGGAATTTATTAGAATACTCTATGTGCTTCACTTATATCTATTGAGCTAGATAATTTTGCTCTAGTGCTTCACTTATACCTTTTTAGAGCATGGTGGTGGTTTTATTTTATAGAAATTATTGATCTCTCATGATTCACTTATATTATTTTGAGATTCTTTTAGAACATCATGGTAATTTGCTTTGGCTATAAAATTAGTCCTAATATGATAGGCATCCAAGATGGGTATAATAAAAACTTTCATATATAGTGCATCAAATACTATGAGAAGTTTGATACTTGATAGTTGTTTTGAGATATAAAGATGGTAATATTAGAGTCATGATAGTTGATTAATTGTGGAATTGAGAAATACTTATGTTGAGGTTTGCAAGTCCCGTAGCATGCACATATGGTAAACGTTGTGTGACAAATTTGAAGCATGAAGTGTTCTTTGATTGCTTTCCTTATGAGTGGCGGTCGGGGACGAGCGATGGTCTTTTCCTACCAATCTATCCCCTAGGAGCATGCCGTAGTGCTTGGTTTTGATGACTTGTAGATTTTTTCAATAAGTATGCGAGTTATTTATGACTAATGTTGAGTCCATGAATTATACGCACTCTCACCCTTCCATCATTGCTAGCCTCTTCGGTACCATGCATTGCCCTTTCTCACCTCGAGAGTTGGTGCAAACTTCGTCGGTGCATCCAAATCCCGTGATATGATACACTCCATCACACATAAGCCTCCTTATATCTTCCTTAAAACAACCACCATACCTACCTATTATGGCATTTCCATAGCCATTCCGAGATATATTGCCATGCAACTTTTCACCTTTCCATTTATTATGACACGCTACATCATTGTCATATTGCTTGGCATGATCATGTAGTTGACATCGTATTTATGGCAAGGCCACCTTCACAATTCTTTCATACATGTCACTCTTGATTCATTGCACACCCCGGTACACCGCCGGAGGCATTCACATAGAGTCATATTTTGTTCTAAGTATCGAGTTGTAATTCTTGAGTTGTAAGTAAATAAAAGTGTGATGATTTTAATTATTAGAGCATTGTCCCATGTGAGGAAAGGATGATGGAGAGTACGATTCCCCCACAAGTCAGGATGAGACTCTGGACGAAAAATAAAAAAATATAAAAGAGGCCAAAGAAGCCAAAATAAAAAAGGCCATAAAAAGAAAAGGGGAGAAGGCCCAAATAAAAAAATGAGAGAAAAAGAGAGAAGGGGCAATGTTACTATCCCTTTTCCACACTTGTGCTTCAAAGTAGCACCATGATCTTCGTGATAGAGAGTCTCGTATTTTGTCACTTTCATATACTAGTGGGAATTTTTTATTATAGAACTTGGCTTGTATATTCCAATGATGGGCTTCCTGAAAATGCTCTAGGTCTTCGTGATCAAGCAAGTTAGATGCACACCCACTTAGTTTCTTTTGTTGAGCTTTCATATATTTATAGCTCTAGTGCATCCGTTGCATGGCAATCCCTACTCCTTGCATTGACATCAATTGATGGGCATCTCCATAGCCCATTGATTAGCCATGTCAATGTGAAACTTTCTCCTTTTTTGTCTTTTCACACAACCTCCATCATCATATTCTATTCCACCCATAGTGCTATGTCCATGGCTCGCGCTCATATATTGCGTCTAAGTTGAAAGAGTTTGAAAAGGCTAAGTATGAAACAATTGCTTGGCTTGTCATCGGGGTTGTGCATGATGGGAGCATTTTGTGTGACGAAAATACAGCATGACCAAACTATATGATTTTGTAGGGATAAGCTTTCTTTGGCTATGTTATTTTGATAAGACATAATTGCTTGGTTAGCATACTTGAAGTATTATTATTTTTATATCAATATTAAACTTTTGTCTAGAATCTTTTGGATCTAAATATTCATGCCACAATAAAGAGAATTACATTGAAAATTATGCTCGGTAGCATTCCACATCAAAAATTCTGTTTTTTATCATTTACCTACTCGAGGACGAGCAGGAATTAAGCTTGGGGATGCTTGATACGTCTCCAACGTATCTATAATTTTTTATTGTTCCATGCTATTATATTATCTGTTTTGGATGTTTAATGGGCTTTCATATACACTTTTATATTATTTTTGGGACTAACCTATTAACCGAAGGCCGAGTGCAAATTGCTGTTTTTTGCCTATTTCAGTGTTTCGCAGAAAAGGAATATCAAACAGCATCCAAACGGAACGAAACCTTCGCGAGGATCTTTCTTGGAACAAACGCAATCCAGGAGACTTGGAGTGGAAGTCAGAGACGCAACAAAGTGGCCACGAGGTAGGAGGGCGCGCCCAGGGGGGTAGGCATGCCCCCACCCTCGTGGGCCCCTTGTAGCTCCACCGACCTACATCTTTCGCCTATATATATACTCTTATACCCTGAAAACATCCAAGGGAGCCATGAAACCACTTTTCCACAGCCGCAACCTTCTGTACACGTGAGATCCCATCTTGGGGCCTTTTCCGGCGATCTGCCGGAGGGGGATTCGATCATGGAGGGCTTCTACATCAACACCATAGCCTCTCCGATGATGTGTGAGTAGTTTACCATAGACCTTCGGGTCCATAGTTATTAGCTAGATGGCTTCTTCTCTCTCTTCTGTTCTCAATACAAAGTTCTCCTCGATGTTCTTGGAGATCTATTCGATGTAATACTTTTTGCGGTGTGTTTGCCGAGATCCAATGAATTGTGGGTTTATGATCAAGATTATCTATGAACAATATTTGATTCTTCTCTAAATTCTTGTATGCATGATTTGATATCTTTGCAAGTCTCTTCGAATTATCGATTTAGTTTGGCCTACTAGATTGATCTTTCTTGCAATGGGAGAAGTGCTTAGCTTTGGGTTCAATCTTGCGGTGCTCGATCCCAGTGACAGAAAGGGAACCGACATGTATTGTATTGTTGCCATCGAGGATAAAAAGATGGGGTTTATATCATATTGCTTGAGTTTATCCCTCTACATCATGTCATCTTGCCTAATGCGTTACTCTGTTCTTATGAACTTAATACTATAGATGCATGCTGGATAGCGGTCGATGTGTGGAGTAATAGTAGTAGATGCAGAATCGTTTCGGTCTACTTGACACAGACATGATGCCTATGTTCATGATCATGCCTAGATATTCTCATAACTATGCGCTTTTGTATCAATTGCTCGGCAGTAATTTGTTCACCCACCGTAATATATGCTATCTTGAGAGAAGCCACTAGTGAAACCTATGGCCCCCCGGGTCTACTTTACATTATATAAGTTTTTGATCTATAATTCTAGTTTACTATTTATTTTGCCATCTTTGTTTTCCAATCTATACAACAAAAATACCAAAAATATTTATCTTATTATCTTTATTAGATCTCACTTTTGCAAGTGGTCGTGAAGGGATTGACAACCCCTTTATCTCGTTGGTTGCAAGGTTCTTGATTATTTGTGCAGGTACTAGGAGATTTGCGTGTAGTCTCCTACTGGATTGATACCTTGGTTCTCAAAAACCGAGGGAAATACTTACGCTACTTTGCTGCATCACCCTTTCCTCTTCAAGGGAAAATCAACGCATGCTCAAGAGGT
Organism: Triticum aestivum; assembly: GCF_018294505.1. Taxonomy (NCBI): domain Eukaryota; kingdom Viridiplantae; phylum Streptophyta; class Magnoliopsida; order Poales; family Poaceae; genus Triticum; species Triticum aestivum. The sequence goes on along the minus strand of NC_057809.1, from coordinate 134,527,581 downwards.
AGCAGTCACATCGGCATCGACACCTCAATGGCAAGTACGTGAAGGTCAAGAGCTCAACACCAACAACCGCTCAATGACTTCACCATCTACCTTGGCATCTTCACCAAGCGACTTCAAGGAATCTTCGCCTTTGGACATGTGACATCTTCGCCAACAAGCACCACAAGACTACGCTCAAGAGAAGCTCTCCAAGCTCAAGTTCGCGACTTCCACGAGCTACTACAACCTCGACACTGACCACGTGCTTCCTTTCTATGGGACTCAAGACCCCAAGGAGTATCTCGAGTGGGAGCGCAAGATGGACGACTACCTCAAGCTACATCAAGTCCCTTCCGAAGATCAAGTAAAGTGCACCACAGGTAACTTCCACAACTACGCGTCAACATGGTGGCTTCACACACCTTCGAAGAACTTCGGCATGAGTTGGACCAAGATGAAGGAAGCTATGCGGTGAGAGTTTTTGCCTTCCACCTACATGGAACAACTTCAACGCCAATTGGAGAATACCATCCAAGGATCCAAGTCCCTCGACAAGTACTTCAAGGAGATGAAGAAAGCCTTGCGACGAGCCGGCGTGGACGACCCCATTTGGATGAAGTTCCACTTCATGATGGGATTGAACAACAACATCTCCAAGCTTATCTTCCTCGAGAACTACAAGTCCCTCGATGGCAACTACATTGGTGCTCTCAAGGCGCAACAAGAACTCATGAAGGCCAATGCTTCTCCACCCCACGCACACTTCTCGAAGACCAAGCTCCACGACAACGAGCATATGGATAGTACCATCAAGATATCCAAGCCCGACGAGCTTCGAGGCCATGCTCCCAAGTTCTACTTCATCGCCATCCCTATTTGTGGCATTGATGGTGCCGAGTCTACCATGACTCTTTTTCAAGATGGTGCGGCGACGACTATGACTATGGAGCCTCTCAAGGAACATGCTTTGGAGGCAAGCGACCTGACAACAAGCAAGGATGATGCTTCCATCTTTGGAGGCGAGAGTGATGATGTGCCATCTTCGGCCTTCATCCACGGTGACGGTGAAGAGATGATCGAGCATGGGATTATCCCTTCGAGCACGGCGACGTATGATGACTTGAGTGACTTGTGCCACCATATTTAGAGTGAGAGTGACTTCACCACTAGCCCCATATATGATGAGTTGCCCCAATCCCCATGGGAGGAGAGCCACCACCACCACCACTTGAGTGATTTGAGTGACACCAACATATGTGACATTGAGTGCACCTACCTTGAGGGAGTGAGTGAGCCACAACCACATAGAGAGAGTGAGATAGCTGATAGGTCATGTGAGGCCATTTTGGTTTCTAACAACTTAACATCTACCTCTATTGTGTCTTCTCATTTGGTGCTAGGTCCCATCTATGATGACGCGCCGATACTCGACGACTTCGTCCTCCCTTTGGTCAAGACGATGGCCATGGTGGAATATGATGCACCCCCCACATGGTTCCATCAAGATGATGATATTGACCACCATTTGGTCTTTCCCACCTCACCTACACCACTTGAGTGGAATGACAAAGGTAACATAGGTGAAGGTGATGCTCTAGTTCCACTAGTGGACATTCTTGACATTGATTGCTTGCATGATGTTGATCCAACTATTGCCATGCTTCATGCTAGTGCGACTTTCCCATGCGATGATTTACCCATTTATGATGAGTTTGATGATTTTCATGTGTAGTCTATTAGTTGTGATTCCATGTTGCATAGGATTTCTTGAGATAATTCTCTTGATCACATCATGTTTGATAATCCGCTTGACTTGTCATATGCTATGCATGAGATCAACAATATGTCCAATCTCCAATCTCTTCGTAGTGACTATGAATATGCCATTAAAATGAACCCACTTTGCACATATGGCATAAATGACAAGCCCATGGTTATCGGCATTTGTTTCTCTTGTGATGATATTGATATGCTCCCTTTGCATCATTTACCTCATATGCCATGCCATGACCACCTAGCTTCGGATATGCATTGTTTTGGATGTTGTCCATTTTCTCCATATGATGTTTCCGATATTGCTCATGAGGAGACCCCCATAGTTTCCTCATACATGTTAGGAGATTTTGATCACTCCCATCCATTGCATGATCCCAATAATTATGCGCACATTATGCTCCCCATGAATGATAATGTTATTGTTGTGTCATATACTTGCCCGCTCAATTTGTGTCCCCATCATGTAATACATAACAACTCTTCCTTCATGATGGATGACATGTTCATATACCATGCTTCCAATTTCTTTGAGCGACGCTTATCTTGTGCGAACTCACATGTGCACATACACATCATGATGGATGATGTGTACATTTACCACGCACACACTTTCTTTGGTTTGTGTCTTTTTTGTGTAGGTACCCATGAATACTTGTCAACTTCACAATCCCATGAGTTGACAAAACGAGCTCTAGAGAGCAATGATGACTTGGGATCCCATGGATTGTCTTTCCCGCCGCTCTCTTCGCGCAAAGACTTCGCGCATTTCTTCTACATGGCCCTCACATGGTTATGGATTATTGGCTATTACGTATTCTATGCCCATCTTTCCATGTTCACTTTGTATGATATGCTCATTACTATGCCTTTGACGTGCATTTGTGACCCATGCTTTGCATTACACATGATGATTGATTCTCGTACTTGTATGTGTATTTGCAAGCTTGGTGGACATATCACTTGTTATTGCCATGTCTGCTTTGTGCCCCATTCCTATGATGATACTATAGTCTTGCTTTGTGTTCATGCTTGCGATATGTCATGAGCATTTCCTATATCCATTATTTTCCCACATGACACGATTGCCTTGTTTACCTCTAGTGTGTTGCATTTTCGCTCCACTAGTTTTCACGACTTGATTTCTATGCTTGCTTATGCTGCATCACCCATGATTCATACTTGCTCATTTCATGCGGTTGATGACAACCATCTACATGCTTTTCACATGATTGTTATTGCTTCTTGTCATATATCTCCATATGTTGCCTCTTTCATGCAAGATGATTTGCCATGTATTAAGTGCAACAATGTTTATAGTCATGATAATGAGATTGCCCCCATAGCATTCTCACATATTTTGGAGATTTTGACACAATTCTTGTGCAGCATGCTTGCCTTCCTTCTTTGCACCATATACCTAGTGCCATGAATATAGCCATTGTTGCATCATATTGTTCATGCACTTGTGCTTCTAATGATTATGTGCAAAAGAAGAGAACCATCACGATGGATGATGTGTTTATCTACCATGCGCATACGTTCTTTGTTTTGTTGTGTGCATGTGTAGGTTACTTGGACTTCGTGTTGACTTCCACTTCATGTTATTTGACCATTCGAGCTCTTGAGACCGAGCCTCATACATTCTACCACGACTCGCTTCTCGACCGCATTTGCTTGCGCATTGCCATTGTGAAGGATGCACAAGGACACACCTTCAAGGTGACATCTTTCTTGAGCATGGATATTGTGGATCATACTTCATGTGTTGCTTGCACCTTGAGACTTATGGGTCATCTTGGACTACTTGATTACGCACATGTTAGAGATCTTGCTTTGACTTGCCATTCTCACATTTCCATGCCTCATGACATATATACCTTGTGTGTTGCATCCAATTCTTGGAGTACTTGCTACTATCATATGATTGGTTACAACAATGTCATTTCTGCACATATGCCATGTCCCATTGCTTTTCACATGATTGACTTGATTGCCTCACACATGATGAATAATTGCTCTTTCTATTGTGTTGAGTGTCACACTATATTCACTACACCCTATGCATGTTATGCTCGGATTGTCTTGCACTTGACCCATGTGTTTAGACATCTCATCTTCTTTGGTGTTGTGAATGATTCTTATGCTTACCATAGACCTTTCATTGAGCACTTTGTGAATGCTTGCTATGAACTTGAGGTAGATGCTTATTATCTTGTCACACATATTTGCATCTCAACCTCATTTACATGGTTGTCCCCATGATATCTTTGCGTGTGCTCGATTGATATGCTTTAATGCCATGTCACAATCCTTTGTCAAACCATATGCTATGCTTGATAACGACACTTGTGTGGTGAATCACCTCTTGAATGCTTGGTTTTTCCCTAATGCTAACCACATTTGTTTTACCAAGTGTTTGTTGTCTTTGTCCCTTTTGAAGGAATCACTAGACGGTGCGACATTGGAGGGTGCCCATTCTGAGCTTGAAGATGATGAGTACTTGGTGATCGTCCACTCCTACACGGCGAAGCCATCTCTTTCCCATGGTGATTTGGTTTTTGATCTGGGGTCGGATCTTTCCCAAGGGGGAGGGGATGATGCGGAGCATCCTACGGTCATCTCCATGTACACCTTCATAGCACCTCAAGCCCCAAGTGGACCTACCGGACTTAAGGTGAAGCCGCTCCTCTTCGAGATTTACATGAATATATATTGGACTTGGTTGCTACCTCACCTTGGAACATTGTGCATCATTAGGTAGGAGGGCAACCGCCACCAAGTAGCTAGGAAGCTTCCCGGAGGCCAAGGAGAAGGACCCCAAGACCCAAGAGCTGACCAGAAGTGTCAAGATGAAGAAAAGGAAGCATGCAGAAATTGCACTACAGTCCGGTCCCCACAGCGGATAGTACAGTCACACCGAAATTCCACTATGGACAGTCTGGTCCCCACAGCGGACAGTTCGGTGGCACCCGAAAATGCATGTGGACTCACCGAACTGTCCGGTCCTTACCACCAGACTGTCCAGTCCGCTCACTTTCGCTACGAATTGGGCTAAAAAGCCCATGTAACCACCAAGGCCCATACCCCTTCGCCCTTACACTATATATTCCGTGCTCCCCTCAGTTTTTAGGGTTAGCTAAGAATATAACTAGACATTTGGGCTTAGCTCATGTATCTCCCCTTGTGGGTTTCCTCTTGAGGGAGAAGACTCCATGGAGTTCAAGGCCTCAGTTGGAGAAGATCGTTAGGGATTCAAGACCCCCTTGAGGGAAGGATCTATCTAGATCATAAAGAACCCATCTCCTTTGGATTTGGGATGAACTTTACCTTGTATCTTTCCCTTTGTTGTCCTTGTACCTTTGTGGATCTTATGTGATTGTGAGTCTAGTGGATGTGTGATTGGACTTGTTCTTAAGTGTTTTCTTCTTGTGATTTCCCCTCTTGTTCTTCGTGCTCTTCACGTTCTTCGTGGATTCCCCTCCAATTTGTGAAAGATCTACGCTTAGGGTCTCCACCCTACAACACCTATTTAACATGAATGCAGTTGTCTCTAATGCATAACCCCAAAACGATAGTGGTAAATTGGTAAGAGACATCATAGATCGCACCATATATAATAAAGTACGGTTACGACGTTCAGACACACCATTATGCTGTGGTGTTCCAGGTGGCGTGAGTTGCAAAACTATTCCACATTGTTTCAAATGAAGACCGAACTCATAATTCAAATATTCACCTCCACGATTAGATCGTAGAAACTTTATTTTCTTGTTACCATGATTTTCCACTTCACTCTGAAATTCTTTGAATTTTTCAAATGTTTCAGACTTATGTTTCATTAAGTAGCACTACAAAAAAAGACACATCCGTGACATTTTGGGTCGAACGAATTTTTTTCTGTCATACATATGACACTTCTATGACGATAATTGTGACAAAACCCGGTATCATCATAGATGTGGTGGGCTCCTACTTCTATGACAAAAAATCATGACAGAAAATGGGCTTTTCGTCCTAGGCGGGCCGGAGACGCAGCTGCATGACATTCTTTGGGCCGTCCATGATGGAAAAAACCATGGTAGAAGCGAGGGCGAGGAAAATTTCAGGGAGTTCCCGGTTACGGTGGGAGGTCGGGAGCCGAGCGATGCACGTTTCTCTCGTACATGTACGCGTGTGTGTGCGAGGCGTTGGCTCTAACTGAACCCGAGCGAGGCTTTGGGCTCTAACTGAACCCGAGCGATTGCACTGCAAGCTACGCGTTACTGAACCCGAGCGATCGATCGATGACTGTTAACTGAACTCGATCGAGCGATTCCTTCGCTACTGCTGCTAACTGAAGCCGATCGATGCTGCCTCTGGATGAACAGTG
>NC_057809.1:134498740-134521179 GCF_018294505.1 Triticum aestivum | reverse complement strand
GGTGGGGGTGGATGAATAGCACCCCGTGGTGTTGCCTCTGGATGAACAGGACCCCGATCGATCGAGCCGGTTGGGGCTGGATGAACAGGACCCCGTGGAGGGCTGATGAACAGGACCACCTCGTGGAGGGCAGGATGAACAGTAGATGGTGGAGGGTAGGATGAACAGTAGCCCGTGGAGGGGTGGTTGAACAGGAGCCCGTGGAGAGGGCTGGTTGATCAGTAGCCGGTGGAGTAGCTCGCGGTGGAGGCTGGATGAACAGGAGCCCGTGGATGAACAGTCGCAGGTGGAGGCTGGAGGAGGTCGACGATGGATGAACAGTAGCTCATGGAGGCTGGAGGGGGTCGACAGTGGAGATGAACAGTATCCCGTGGAGTCCTGCTTTGCGGTACGCCAAACCCCTCCCGATGAACAGGACCCCTATTTCGACCATAGTGCTCCAACACAAGTCTGTTTTGTCCGTTTTGCGGTACGCCACACCCTCCCGATCAACAGGACCCCCGTTTTTACAGTAGGAGGTCCGTTTCCTCTGTTTTGCAATATGCCAGACCCCTCCCGATGAACAGGATCCCGTTTCGAATGTGGCCGGTTGAACACAAGGCCGTTTCCTCTGTTCTGCGGTACGCTATGCCTCGTTTCCATCACCTGTTCCGTCCAAGCCCTCCCGATGAACACGACAAATTCCGTTGCCTCCCCATGAACACGACGCATTTCGTTGCCTCCCCATGAACACGACGACGACGCTATTTCTCCGTTCCGACCCAGCCATGTACACGAGCCCTGGCCGTACGTATGCGCGAGTAGGCGTTCGAGACCCCGCCCGTATGTACACATACGTGGCCGTATTTTCTTTCTTGCACCCTGGCCGTTGTACGTACGTGTACATGCTACGTGCGCGCCACTACTATGACACGTGCGCGCCTCTACATCGACCAGTATATATGTACGTACACGTTCGCGACCAGAATGACAATGCTACGTACGCTTCGACCAGGTGGGTCCCGACTGTCAGGCACTTCCTTGCATGCGAAGATGTAGCTGGTGGGTCCCAGCAGTCAGGGGCAAACATTTTTTGTGAAATACGGTGGCCCGTCCGGTGGGTCCCCGCTGTCAGGTGGAGGAATAATTATTTTGCACATAATAAGGAGGCACTTCCTTGCTGCGGCCGTGGACCGAGCTGTCAGCCTCTCCACGTACAGCCCACGTCCGATGGAAGCCGTTCCTTGACCATGTTGACCACGCCGTGCCGAGCACACCAGGGCGGTGGACAATGGCGAGGCCTAGGAAGGGGATGACGCGGAGCCGAGGAAGACGCTACAGTGGATGCCCACGCGTAGAGGAGTACGAGGGTTCACTGGTTTGCTGCGGTGTGAGGCTGTCGTCGCCGCAGAATAACAGGGGGTGTCGGTGAGTAGAGGGATGGCCTGGCCAGCAGTGGGAGTAGTAGGGGGCGGTGAGGCCTCCGCCGCATCGCAGCCGGCCACGGGAGGCAGGAGCATGAGGCACAACCGGCGCTGGTTTGGGCGGCTGGAGCAAGAAGACCAGAGGTTGAAGAAGCACTACGGCCGTTGGATGGACATCATACGGTCACTGGAGCTAGAATCGTGCATATTGACTAAGTTGACAAAGCCCTCCGTCCCCGTCAACTTAGTAGGCCCACAAGTCAGCCTCCCACCAAGGTGGGTCCCAGCTAGCAGGGGGGTATTCATTTTTTTGTGCGTAATAAGGAGGCACTTCCGGTGGGTCCGAGCTGACAGCAGGGGGAATGTTTTTTTCGCGAAATACAGTGGCCCGTCGGGTGGGTCCCAGCAGTCAGGGGCAAACGCTTTTTTCACGATATACTGGTGGGCGTCCGGTGGGTCCCTGTTGTCAGGTGGAGGAATAATTATTTTCCGCGTAATAAGGAGGCACTTCCTTGCGGCTGCCGTGGACCCAGCTGCCAGCCTCTCCATGTACAGTATTCTTCCAATGGAATTCGGTCGTTGACTACATTGACCATGCCGCGCCGACAGCACCACGGCGGTGGATGACGGCGAGGCCTAGGAAGGGGACGATGCGGAGCCGGGGAAGACGCAGCAGTGGATGCCCACGCGGAGAGGAGTACGAGGGTTCACTGGTTCGGCTGCGCTGCCGTCACCGCAGAATAACAAGGGGTGTGGGTGAGTGGAGTGGAGGGATGGCCTGGCCAGCGGTGGGAGAAGTATGGGGGCGGTGAGGCCTCCGCGGCAGCACAGCCGGCCACGGGAGACAGGAGCAGGCGGCACGACCGGCGCTGGTTTGGGCGGCTGGAGCAAGAAGACCAGAGGTTGAAGAAGCACTACGGCCGTTGGATGGACATCGTACGGTCAGTCGAGCTAGAATCGTGCATACTGACTAAGTTGACAAAGCCCTTCGTCCCCGTCAACTTAGTAGGCCCACTATACTGGGTCCCAGCTAGCGGGGAGTATTCATTTTTTTTGTGCGTAATAAGGAGGCACTTCCTTGCATGCGAAGATATAGCTGGTGGGTCCGAGCTGTCAGCAGCGGTAACATTTTTTTCACGAAATACAGAGGCCGTTTCGGTGGGTCCCAAATGTCAGGTGGAGGAAATCATTATTTTGCATGTAATAAGGAGGCATTTCCTCATGTGCGGCCGTGGACCCAGCTGTCAGCCTCTCCACGTATAGTCCACTTCAGATGCATGTCGGTCGTTGACCACGCTGACCATGCCACGCCGAGAGCACCAGGGCGGTGGACGACGGCGAGGCCTAGGAAGGGAAAGACACGGAGGCAGGGAAGACTTGGCCGTTGTTTTTGTTTCCCACGCGGAGGGGAGTATGACTGTATGAAGGTTTACAGGTTCGTCTGCCGTCGCCGGAGAATAACAGCAGGTGTGGGTGAGTAGAGGGATGGCTAGGCCAGCGATGGGAGTACGGTGTGGCGGTGAGGCCTGTGCGGCAGCACAGCCGGCCGTGGGGAGGAGGGAGTAGGCAGTCCCGGCGGCGCTTGTTTGAGCGACTGGAGCAGGAAGAGCAGAGATTGAAGAAGCATGACGGCCGTTGGATGGACATCCAATAGTATACAGGCCATCTGTGGAAAGCCTCAAATCTATGGAAAATAGCATACAACCCATCTGCCATTATTTCAAATAATTTACAACTCATTTGCTAATTCTTACGGGGTTTTTGGAGCCCATATTCTTTATGTTAGCATTACAGCCCATATTGTGGCCACGGTTAGAAAATTATACGAAATTTTGCATATGTCGGTGCGGTCTGAACTGTTTTTAATCCCGAAATTTCGAGTCACATTCAGACTGATTTTAAAAATAAATGTATATCAATATAAAATCCAATAAATTGTCCACGCATAAAAATCAATGCAATTTAAAATCTTGAAATGAAAAAAAGATATTTGAAAATAATTGCCGGTTTGATGTGTTTTAAAAATGTACAGCCCATTTCTCATTACTGATAGGCCATTTTCTCGGCCAGCCGAATGAATCTCTCTTCGTCTTGAAAGATTTGCAGCCCAACAGGCCTGGTAAAGCGACTTACTTGACAAATCACAAAAAAACTGGGCTAGCCATTTTCAGAAAGAAAAAAAAAACTACTGGGCTGGTCTGTGGTAAACATAAAAGAAAAGGTTGTCTAGACAGGCCAGAGTGTCCCGCACAGCCCAGTTGACACCCTGCTTCCGTCTCAAAAACAAATTAGATAAATGCCACTCCGATTATGGCGATTCATAAAAATGCCACTGCAATTTTTGCAAACTTTGAAAAACGCCACTACAGTTCACAAACTTTGAAAAACACCACTCCAGACTTCGAAAAATGCCACTAGAAATGGCATGAAATAGTATTTTTCAAAGTTTGGAAATTGCAGTGGCATTTCTTGGATACACCAGATTTGGAGGGGCATTTATCAAATTAACCCAAAACAAAAATAACTGGGCGAGCTGCTAGGTCCCTGGTGTCACCCGCTCGTTGTGCAATTCTCTCGTTTATTGACTACGTTGACAATGGCATGGGACCCAGATGTCAGAAATCCACTAGGAGGAGCCATTTTTTATTGGCTTGAAATAAGGAGGCACTTGCTTGCGTACTGCCATGACCTTGGCGGGTCCCTGCTGTCATCCTCTCCACGTACAATCATCTCCTAATTGTGTACGCGTCAACTTGCTAGGCCCACAAGTCAGCCTCTAAACCGTGAAGGACAAATACAACCCATTTAAAAAAATAACAACCCATTCCATACGTTCAAACGGAAAGTTCAACATTCAGAGCAAAGTAACAGGTCTAATCCACATATAGAGTATTGAACTTCCACGTTGACAACCATCATAGCCAAGTTAACTATCTACTCCCACTAACACTCTAGTAGCGTACAAGTACTAACTTACTCTTAGCTAACTAGACGATGCCGGCCGCCATCTGCTGTCCATGCTAAACGCCGGCACCAGAGTCCTCCGCCTCGCCTCAGGCTTGCCAGAGGTGCGATAGGGCATGTTGCTCGCGTGCGTTGGCCCTTTCCATGCCGGCATGGTCCACCGAAGCTTCCGCTTCCAAGCGGGAAACCCACTTGACGAGCTGGTAGTAAAAATCGGCGTCGCGAACGTGTGCATGCCTGACAACCTCCAAGGCTATTTGCCGGGCGCCGGCCTCCACGTAGTCGGCCCAGTTGTGGGCGCTCTGCTCGCGACTCAGAGCATCGGTGTGCTGCTGCTCCATGTCCCACTGGCGGCGCAAATCAGCGATACGCTGCTCCTCCGCCAGGCGGTCGCGCTCCTGCTCCTCCGCCATGCGGTCACGCTCCAACAACTCCTCGATCTCCGCATTGCCATCTAAAGACAGATAGAATGCCTCCTCCCTCCATCTGCCTTCCGGTGAAAACCCGAACACTAGTTCCGGCAGTGACCGCCTCCGGCGTCGCCTACTGCGGACGGGCGGGGGCATGGCAGACGTGGCGACCGACGTTGGGCCGGTGGGGCTTATGAGGATATGGCGAGTTGGGTCACGGTGGCACCTGAGAAGGCCGGGAAACAGTACTTATAGGCGGAAGGTAGCGCGACAGTCATCAGAATTCAATGCATAATGGCTTAGCGCGCCAGCTTGCCGTGGAAAACTAGAGAAACTGAAATTATGACTGTGCCATCCCGTCCCGTCTGGGTCGCACGCCGGCATGGCGGTCAAATGAGTGCACTAGAATCATCTCCCTCCTTGTCAATAATGATTCCATGGATTTAAAGCGTATCTTTTTTCGCATCAGTTAGCTGCCTTAATTACGGCCAGCTGCATGCAAGCACTCAGAATTGCTCGCAGGCAGTACGCGAAGCAGCATGCAAACACTTCACATTTTTATCCGTGTAGAATCGATAGTGTAGCTTGTCAGTTTCTTCAGAGGTAGGCATTTTTATTCAAAAAACTGCCACTTCGCATCTTGCATCGCAAATAGAACTGCCAGGAGCGCATTTGTAGGCTAGCTAGTGATTGATCAGTAACTTGTAAACACCGAGCGAACAGCAATAAGTAACTGTTAATGCATCTCAATGATTCACAGATCATATACAAATATGTAGCTCCAGAAGCAAAGATCAGCCACTTTGGATCTTGCATCGCAACTAAAACTAACTAGTATGATTCCCATACATAAGATCAACATGTTAATGCATCTCAACGATTCACAGATCATATACAAATATGTAGCTCCAAAAGCAAAGATCTAGAAAAAACATATGTTCTTCCTACTAACATGGATGCTTCTCTTGGCCAACATTCAGTACATACTGAAAGACAAATTTGTTTGTGAAGTCTACAATTCCTCTTGCAAATGTAAGTGGTTTCACCAACAGCTGGAACCATGAGAATGAACCACACATGATGGAGGAACATCCACTGCAATATGATTTGGTCTTCTCTCGATCACACGGCAAGACTATTTTCGGAATACAAACTTTAACTTAGGCAAAATGCTGCCCATTGTATAATTAGACCAAAGCAATGAAGCACCTAGTGTTGGCCAATAAATAGTACAGTACTACTTTTCTTCAGTCCATGAAGTGACTATCCAATCTTTCAGTGTCTATTTTCAAATGGCACTGCATGCAGTGACTATACTATTCTCTTGTGTAGTTCAACCAAAATTGCAGGCACTTTGTTGGTTTGCCAAATAGCAACGGGCAGACATCTCTGTCTGCACAAATATCAAGAAGCTAGTAAACATATACCACACCTTGTATTTTCGGTTTAAACATGTCTCTTCCGCTTAGCATCTGTCATGTTCTGCACTGGACAATCTGATACAATTATGTTTTGCCCTGGACAATTTCATACTGAATTGATTTGCTGGTTCAGAGCAGAAATATAGCGCCTATTCTTCATCAGACCAAGGATATCCATGTTCGCAGTGATGGAAGAGGTGAAATCGATACAACCGAAATTGAGCATCCAATCATTGAATCATGTCCTGCACCTCCAATGTAGGTCCACCCTGCCAATAAATTCACACGCAAACCACTAGTATTACTATCTAATGACAGTACAAAAGGAGTAGCAAGATAGTAGCAAACCATATACCTTCGTAATGAACAGCTCATAGTGCCACCAATTGGATATAAAGGTTTGGAAAAAAACATGCTCCTAATGTTGAACCAGTTGGACTTTTTGTGCAGTTCCACTAAAATCGAGCATCCCTGTTTGCATAGATATTGAAAGTGTGATTACTTCTAAAGTGGGACTAGTTGAAGCATAGACTCACAAATATAAGCATTCCAATTTCTTAATGGGAAAAGGTAGCAAGACTATTTCTAACCACCTGTTTGAAGGAATAAATAAAGCAACAGCGGCTGATGTCAGGAAGGCATACATAGTTTTTTCTGGAAAAGTGAGCCATTCCTGACCTTTCCTCTTCTTTTAAGCAAATTTTGTGCAGTTCTACTAAAATAAAATGCCATCACCGCCTTGACAATTCAGTGACACTGTACAAAAGGAAATGACTTAACATTACATCATGATGTCAGGTATGTAGTCGATAGACATTAGAGACAAACATACAGGCCTCCTCAAGAGAATAGCCGGAGGAGGAGGTGCCCACTCTTGACCTTTCCTCTTGTCTTCATAATTGTCTGTGCAGTTTAACCAAAATAAAATGACATCAGCGCCTTTGCATTTTGGTGACACTGTACAAAAAAATTAACTTATCTCATGAAAGTGAGGTATGTAATCTATAAGCATTAATAGTGCAAAAATATGAAGGTAGTAACAAGTTTCATGTTGGTATACTGGCTGTGCAACAGCATTAGAATGCCTTATAGCTGAAAAATCTTTAATACATCCACAATCAGCAGCTAACCCTGAAATAATCCAGTGACATTAAATGGCATTGCTTAAATTTATGGGTGGCATTAGACTGAGAGCGGCATTAGTTAAATGTGGCATCACTTTAGAAGTAGCATTGCTTGACTTGACTGTTGGCGTTATACTAACAGCAAAAAAAGTGGCAATAAGAGCATGGGAGGCCCATTCGGACAGTGGGCGCACTAGTACGATGTACCTCCACGGACGCAGAGTGGTGAGGGAGTTATGGTTGCCCAGAGCAACAAATATCCATGCAGCATATGTGGATTACGTCCCATTTTTGTTCTCTTTAGCCACATTTTTCCTATGCGAGGACAACAGACCGATCGACCTGGTCATTCTCTATTGTGTTGTCATGCCTTTCTACCCTTCTTCAACCAAGAGACACGAGAGTCATTCCTTAGCTACTGATTTTCCCCTTTTCAACCTAGATGCGGGTTCGATGCCTACTCTCTTGGACAATACATTCTCCCTTCCTTTCCTTATTCAACCCAGACATGGATTAGTCTGCATGAAGTAGGGTTTCCTTTAATAGTGCAAATTATGGTTTTCGTCTACGTGGCCAGCAGAGTAGAGGATAGCAAATTGGGAAGATGGTGGAGTGGAAAAAGATCCACATGCAATGACGTAGCAGATGGGGCAATAGAACAAGGTTATGGCTCGAAAAGAGGTAGCATACCTGAGGGTCGGCGGGAAGTGGCTTCGCTGGTGGTCGTTGTCCTCCGCACACACTACGGTAGCGAGCTTGGGGATGGAGGCCATCCCGCGCGGGCGCTAGGTCTGAGAGGACGGCCTTGTCGTTAGTGCGTGACCTCGCTCGCCGATGACGAGTGCGTCAACGTTGCACGTCCTTTTCTTCCCCGGCGGATCTGTGACCACCAGTGAGGAGGGAGAGAGGGGCCGTCTTTTTTAGATCTGGAGAGAGGGTGGTAGTGTGAGAAGCAAGTGGGCAGCCCTTAGCAAGAAAGTGCTAAAGCTCCAGCCTATATATCTTTTTTATACTAGTAGTACTGGAGGTGGGGTAGTGGTAGAGTAGTTTATATTTTCTCTGCATACAATACCAGTTAGTTGTGCTTCAAAACTGATTGGCACGCCATTAAAAAAATAAAGGTCGATAACTAATGCGGCACCTCGGGCCAACGCAACCAGATCGCATTTTGCACAAGAAATTACACACCATGTTTCGTTGACATGTGGTCCCGTTCCAACATATCAGTGAGACGACGACGAGTAGTAGGAGTATTTCCGAACGGATGTGTAGGCCGGGGCGCCTCTTCGTGAACCGTGGCAAACTTGCAACCGTCCACCGACTCTTCGCCTTTCCCCCTCGATTTGGAACTGCTGTCGCACGCTCTTCCTCTCCCTCCTCCATTTTCCTTCAGCCCTTCACCCTTTCTTCTGCCATTGTTCGATCGTCTTCTCCATGGAGGGAACAGGCCGGAAACGACCCCGTTATTCTTGCCCCGATCTGAAAGATGATGTGGTGGAGGAACTCATTGATCGGTGCGACGTCATCACCTCGGCTAGCATGGCAGGTTCGTTCAAGCCCATTCTCGACTCAACTAATAACATCATTGCAAGGAACCCAAGAGTTAAGGAGCGGTTTGATCTCCCCTAACTTCTTCGCCGTGACCCTGATGACTGGCACCGGCACGATGGAGGCCTCGCCCTGTGCAAGTTGATGCCGCTTGATAATGATACGTATGATGTTAAGATGCCATCGCTTGAGGGCAAGGCTTGGGCGGGCGCAAATGGAGATTGGGTTGTTTACATTGGGTCCAACTGCGAGTGGGAACTTGTGAATGTGTACACTCGTCACCGTGTTCCACTTCCAAAAATCTCAGCACACTGCCCAGAGGTTGAGCACACCGGTAATGTACGCACGTTCAAATACGATCATGGTAACTATCTTCTACGAAAGATAGCAATTTGTCGAGTTCCCAATCGCTCTTGGAATTAAAACAACTATGAAGTTGTTGCTATCTTCGACAAGCTTGTTTCCATCCTTAGTGGTTTGACTCAATGGATATTGCTCAAAAATCAGTTTCTGTGCACGAAGGAGTACTGTGACGCAATTCAATACGAGGGCCTTGTGTTTGCTGCCACCACTCGTGGCACTCTTTATGCATGGTATCCTCGTAGTTTCGGTACGTTTTTCTTCCACCGTAATTATAATTGTTTCATCCACATGCATGCGGGTTAGCAAGTTTCCCTTTACTAATTAACCTTCTTCTTGTGTTTCCAATGTCCTATGAACATCCCACCACCTATACTTGAAAAAATTTATAACCAAGGGAGAGATGCCGATGGTGATGATCACGAGCAGCGCCCATATACTCTGTGGCGCCTGGCAACTAATTCCGATGGATCACCTCTTCTTGTGTGTATACAGCTCACTGATGATGTTACTGCTAAGGAAGAAGGTGTCTCCCATGGTCGCACTCTCCGGACCTATTCCAACACCCGTTGCATGGTATTCGGGATGGATACTAGTGTCTAGCACCAACTCCTTCTCCCTGGCACAGAATTGATAGTCTTGGAGAAAACTCGCTCTTCCTTGGACAAAACTATTCGATGATGGTGAAAGGCGATCCAACTAATGTTGACACATTTATGAGAAGCAACTATGTCTATACCTCGGACATTTGGGTGGTTCCCTACCCTGGTACTGATATAGTAGGCCGCTTCAGCCAGGATGATCAGTCCTGCGTTGGTCTCCAGATCGACAATGGATGGCCCGTCCCAGAGAATCACTTGTGGTTCAAAGCAAGCGTTTCCAACACTGCGGAATGGTTGAGTTGAAGTTCATTTCATGGCTTGTTATTTGTTGTGTGGTGAAAACTTTAGAATTTATAATGTATCCTCATTGTCGATGTGGGTTGATGACCTGTTGTATGTAATAAAATGATATGCCTGTGATAAACTTACTAAATTTATGAATGGCTTTCGAGGCGCTTCTCTGAGTGAGTGGTGCGACGAGGCAAAAAAAATATCTTCTGAATACATAATTGTACGTGCATTGCAACAGGTTATCGGATGAGGCGAATCAACAATAGTAGTACACTATTTGTACCAGCTTCACATGCTTCGCGCGTTGGGCGGGTGTTTTTACTGTAGCCATATGTTAATGTGTTCGTTGTACGTAACCAGCACCTCGAATCCTCGATACTAGTATACTATATAGTAGGAGTAAGTAGTAGGAGTAGTAGGGTGGCATGGGCCAGAACAAGCATTCACGTCCAGGAGTACGGCACACGCCACCACCATGACATCCATCTGACACCATATTATTTCTTGGAGTCCATGCTAGAGCAATCTCTTCAACCTCGTCATTTCTCTAACTTCAGCCATCGCGTGGCGGGCGAGGTGGGGGTTTGCCGATAGTCGGTTTCCTTAACTGCGGTCCCACTTGTAAGGCCAACTCCAATGCATGACCCAAAACGCACCTCCGTTTTGCACGAACTCCAACGATAATTTTGACTAGAAAAGAAAGACCAAAGAAAACAAGAACCACAAGAATACATTTTACTACTCCTGTAAGTTGGATTAGTGCCTTCTCGATGCATTCATTGTTGATCTGCGGAGGCTCGATCTTGCGTCTGTGCTAGCTAAAAGTGATAGAACATCTACTAAATTGTGCTCTATCAATATATGGATGTACTCTTCTTCCCAATACAAAAACTTGCATCCATTCTACTCCCTCCGTTGCACAATACATGCCTTCTATTTGTCAATATATATATATATATATATATATATATATATATATATATGTATCTAGACATGTCTTAGTATATAGGTACATCCATTTTTGGACAAATGGAAATCAAGTATTTTGGAACAGAGGGAGTACACAATAAAATTTTTAAGTTAGCACAACTAGTCTAATCCGAGAGCAGAACCGAAGATTTGGTCGGGTTGTTCCTCCTTTTGCCGACACGTGGGACATCCAGCATCCAGGTCCTGTCATGAAAGAAAATAGAGTGGTAGTTGAAGCCACGAGATGTGCATCTTGGGTTAAACTGTAACTAGAATCTTACTACTCTTGAGTAACTCCAAAAGCGGCCACCGAAGATCTTTACTGGATTTTTTTTTCATCACCAGCACGTTGAGGTGAAAGATGTGCAGGTTCAGTGGGTCCTCTTGCGTTTTCACTGACATGTGGGGCCGCATGTGAGCAAACAGATGATGGGCTCCGCGCATCCGCTGGCTGGCTGAGAAGAGAGATAGAGGAGGGCTGAGCACGGACTGCATGAAATTTGTTCTACGTACCTCGATATAGGCTCGATATAGTGGGGTGGCATGGGCCATAACAAGCATTCACGTCTAGCAGTCCGGCACACGCCACCCACACGAGTCCCATCTGACACCAATTTTCTTGGAGTCCTTGCTACATCCATCTCTTCTCCCTCCTGTTTTCTCAGCCATCGCGCGGTGGGCGGGGTGGGGGTTTGCCGATAGTCAGTTTGCTCAACTGCGGTCCCACTTGTAAGTGAAAATGCAACACCGCACGCATTCCCGCTTGAGCGGCGTGCCAGACCAACCGTGTGGGGGTGCAATGTGAACACAACAGGCTTTTCCTTTTGAACTCGTAACTTGTAAAATTTGGTTCTGCTCCATGGCGCGACCGATAGATAGAAAATAACGATTTTGCCTAGAGTAATTAGAAGTTTGGTTCTGGCGCCGTTCATGCATGGAGTACGTATGAAAATTATGGAGTCGATGCGAAAGATAAGACAATTACTGTAGTATCATATACTACTACATGGATTTGACGGAAAGATAAAAATACATATGGATCCATCAACGTTCAATGACATCCTCACACCCTAGTGCGCCGGGTCACCAACCGACGTGTGAGGAGCAGCGGCGTTGGCGGCGAGCTCAACGTGCTTCTGAACAGTGTCGTCCAAGGTTGCCCTGCGCTCCAAGAAGGCCAGCGTCCTATCGTCCTCCTCCTGCATGTAGTAGTCCTTGTGGATGATTTGCGCGTAGATGTGGGTGATTATGTCGATGGTGTCTTGCTGCGCCAAGCGCTGCGCCGCGAGCACGACCTCGAGATGGACATTCTCCGGCGCGACTGCGGGCAATCGCAGGGCCACCAGTGCGTCGAAGACGTTGTTACCATAGTGGCCGTTGAGGGTGGCGGGCATCGCAGAGCCTGGGCGCGTCGGCTGGAGGCTTGCATCAAAGTCGTCCGCAAGCTTCTTGACGACGGTGAACTTGTCAAGGAAACCGACGAGGACCTCGTCGAACAAGGAGACGAAGTTGTCGTCCAAGCGGCCCCTCGCCCTGGCGGCCTCAAGCAATACTACCTGCCGGGCTGCAGGCCGGCATCGTGGACCATCTGGCACAGCCGGCTGATGCTCGCGCTCATCGCCTCCATGGGTCTAGCATAGCTTCTTGTCAACTGATCTTGCGATTCGAGTGATCACTCAGCCCTTGGTTAGCATGTGTAGGTGCGTAGGATTTTGTACTACTCCTCGGCCCTCTACTGCACCTGCCTTTGGCTGTATGATAGGTGGGCCAGCCACCCCCTGGGGCCACGTGTCATTCACCCAAAGGCAGTTGCCGTAAGTCAATGAAGCTGCGTCCCCCTCCGTGCCGGTGCAGTATAGTCATCTCACCGGACCTCTAGTTGGGGCCAAACGAGAGAAGTTTGATGTTTACTGGTTTATTGGTCCCCTTTGCATTTTGCACCAAGTTTTGACCTTTGATTTAACTAATAAAATGTTAATGCATGTAAACAAAATGTTGTGTAAGTCACCTTACGAAAACCAAATAATCCCAAAATACTTAGGCACGGTGCATTAACTCCCTCCTTGTTTCTTATTTTGTGACATATCTACCAATGAGAGATGTGGGCCGTGCATGCTTTCAATGACTTGAGACTACCAAACATGACATGCAGTGTTTAGTTCATTGCATGTAATCCTATTAGTACTCTAGGTAGCAAAAAAACATTAAGTTCTCTCGCCGATAGGAATAAAACACCATGTTTTTATTTACAGAGGGAGTAGTACATTTTTGGTGACATGCATTACTAGATATTGCTAGTCAAATACTAAAATCCATATGGACGTGGTAGTACTCCTAAATACAGACGGTGGTGCTACTAGTACTAGTAGTAGTACTACCAATGTAGTAGTAGGAGTACTAGCACTGTACTACCCGTTGGTCAAATTATTATGTGCTGCTCCTCACAGTGAAGTGACAAGACCCTGCGCCGGAGATGACACCTGAGTATAAGCGCTGTGTTCGTCATACCATAGTCAGCCTCACCATCTGCTGTCACTATCATCATGGCTATAGAGCTAGCCTGCTTACAACTAGCCCTGTTCGACATAATTTCCCGTGCGTAGATGCCCGTGCATTGCACGGAACACCAAGATTGGGGGTGGACGGCTCCGGCAGCGGCCATCGCGCCAGATTTTTCCACGACCTTCTACTCCTAGATGTGGTGGGGAGCAGATGAGGCTGATTGTGAGAGACAAGGAGTTGTTTGTAAATAGGGAACAAGTGCGGGCATCTTTTTGCAAAAATGGAGAAGCTTGGTTTGTGTGCATCAGATCTAGATCCGATGGCTATTGGTGAAAGATGGGAGGCACAACATCATCACCAACTCAGGACCTGTTTGATTCGTAGAATTTTGATAACGCAGGAATAGGACACGACAATATTACAAGTTTCAAACTGATATTACAAATGTTAGGAGTAATGCTACACCTACGAAGAAGGAATTACTAGGAAGTTTACATAAGAACTTTCGTTACTTTAGGTGGATGTAGCATTATCGTACAAACTAAAATCCACCGCCCTGACAAGTCACTAATGGCCAAATAAGTTTTCAAGTCTCTGGCCACTTGATGTTTCAAAAACAAATTCAGCTTCTGCGGAGACTTTGTCATTTAGGCTTAGACACTTGCGGTGATCAGCATGCCATTCATTGTTTCACCAGAGAACGCCAAACCTCATTACCTTGAGCACACTTGCCTCCAGAACAAAGAACCCGACCAATTTAATTTCAGATTTGCTGCCTCGGTAGTCGATCAAAACAATTTCTGTAAGATGGAGATCAAGGCACTCGATGAGATTGTTATAGTGTAGCACATTTTTCACTTTCGGGTCTTTTTTTATCTACAAAAGAAGAGAACATATTAGAGTGGCTGGCTGCATAAGATTGCCGTGTCATCAAGAGGTACCAATATCATTCGCTCATACGATAGGGTTGGCTGGCTAGTGATATTTTTTCACTCACTCTCTCTCTCTCTCTCTCTCTCTCTCTCTCTCTCTCTCTCTCTCTCTCTCTCTCTCTCTTTCTGTTTCCTCTCATTTAACTAGGAGCACGTGAAGAGCTTGGGCATTTGTTGCCTTCCACTATGTGGCCGATGCCATATTTTGCAAAAGTATGCCACATAACACACATCAATGTCAAATCAAAAAGATCTTGGCACCGCTCTTGCGATGTGAGAGAGTTGGCACCGCTGTGCACACAGACCCACATGTATAAACAAATCAATCAAACCAACTACACCAGCCTCTCACTCTCCCAAACAAGTGTTTTTTTATTGCCTCAGTCCTCTCTCAATCCCACGCAGTGTTTTTTCATTGTGTGAGTTAATTTGGCACCGGAGCAAAGTAGGTGATCCACATTGGGACACCGGGTGAGCAATGGAGGGGCATCGATGCCAAACGCATCACAAGTGAATTTGGCACATGTTTTGGCCTACATAGCCCACTTTTGTACTCCCTCCGTCCCAAAATTCTTGTCTTAAATTTTTCTAAATACGGATGTATCTAGTTACATTTTAGTGTTAGATACATCCGTATCTAAACAAATGTAAGACAAGAATTTTGGGATGGAGGGAATACTACCTCGTATTTAGTATAAAATTTTGACCATAGATTTACCTAAGAAAATGCCAATGCATGTCACTAAAAATTACACCATTTGAAATTATGTTCAAAAACGAATCCAACAATATAGTTCGTAGTGACATGCATTCACATTTTGTCAGTTAAATCTATGGTCAAATTTTGATACTACAAAATTGGAAGAGTAAACCAGGACGGAGGTAGTACTTGCTCTTAGGGTAACCATAGAGTTACTGGAGTAGTCTAAGTTACTTTCCACTATGACTAGCCTAGGCTACTATAGTAGTATAGCATAAAAACGATGCAGGTGATCACGTGTGAAAAAAATACTAAAAACATTTCTTTCGGTGCAGTGCGTAGATGCAGTTTTGAACACTACACTTGTCATCGTAATTTGGGAAAATTACGAAAAAATTGAGCTACGTTGTGATTACCATTTACTTATAGGAAAGAAGTTTCACCTCGATGAGTAGCTTCTGCGTGCACAGAAAGCATGTAAGGAATCCAACAACTGGATCCAGATTGGGGCCGATAGATTTTAGTGCTAAGATCTTCACTGTGCGCATGGACTGGGTCAAGCTTGTGGGAATCATTTTCTGGAAGACGGTCATAAATACATCAAGAAGAAATTTAAAAATGTGAATTTCAAGAAGACGAAGAAGAAGATGAGTGTTGTACCTGAACGATTACGGATCCAATAAAGAGTTCGGAGAATTTGGCAGACGAGTACACCAACACTGTCAATTTCGGCGCGTCAGTGACCCTGATTTTTGTTGGGCCTGTTGGAAATATGCCCTAGAGGCAATAATAAAAGGATTATTATTATATTTCCTTGTTCATTATAATTGTCTTCTATTCATGCTATAATTGTGTTATCTGAAAATCGTAATACATGTGTGAATACATAGACGCCAACATGTCCCTAGTAAGCCTCTAGTTGACTAGCTCATTGATCAATAGATAGTCATGGTTTCCTGACTATGGACATTGGATGTCATTGATAACGAGATCACATCATTAGGAGAATGATGTGATGGACAAGACCCGATCCTAAACATAGCACAAGATCGTATAGTTCGTTTGCTAGAGTTTTTCCAATGTCAAGTATCTTTTCCTTTGACCATGAGATCGTGTAACTCCCTTATACCGTAGGAGTGCTTTGGGTGTACTAAACGTCACAACGTAACTGGGTCACTATAAATGTATACTACGGGTATCTCTGAAAGTGTCTGTTGGGTTGACACGGATCAAGACTGGGATTTGTCACTCCGTATAACGGAGAGGTATCTCTGGGCCCACTCGGTAATGCATCATCATAATGAGCTCAAAGTGACCAAGTGTCTGGTCACGGGATCATGCATTATGGTACGAGTAAAGTGACTTGCCGGTAATGAGATTGAACGAGGTATTGGGATACCGACGATCGAATCTCGGGCAAGTAACATACCGATTGACAAAGGGAATTGTATACGGAGTTGCTTGAATCCTCGACATCGGGGTTCATCCGATGAGATCATCGAGGAGCATGTGGGAGCCAACATGGGTATCCATATCCCACTGTTGGTTATTGACCGGAGAGCCATCTCGGTCATGCCTACATGTCTCCCGAACCCGTAGGGTCTACACACTTAAGGTTCGGTGACGCTAGGGTTGTAGAGATATGAATATGCAGTAACCCGAAAGTTGTTCGGAGTCCCGGATGAGATCCCGGACATCACGAGGAGTTCCAGAATGGTCCGGAGGTGAAGAATTATATATAGGAAGTGCAGTTTCGGCCATCGGGAGAGTTTCGGGGGTCACCGGTATTGTACCGGGACCACCGAAAGGGTCCCGGGGGGTCCACCAGGTGGGGCCACCCATCCCGGAGGGCCCCATGGGCTGAAGTGGGGAGGGGAACCAGCCCATAGTGGGCTGCTGCACCCCCTTGGCCCACCCCCCTGCGCCTAGGGTTGGAAACCCTAGGGTGGGGGGGGGGCGCCCTCACTTGCCTTGGGGGCTACTCCACCCTTGGCCGCCGCACCCCCTAGGAGATCCCATCTTCTAGGGCCGGCGCCCCCCTAGGGGAGCCTATATAAAGGGGGGGAGGGAGGGGCCGCCGCACCCTTGAGTCTTGGCGCCTCCCTATCCCCTGCTACACCTCTCCCTCTCGCAGTAGAACGGCGAAGCCCAGCTGCGGTGATCCATGCATCCACCACCACGCCGTCGTGCTGCTGGATCTTCATCAACCTCTCCTCCCCCCTTGCTGGATCAAGAAGGAGGAGACGTCACGCTGACCGTACGTGTGTTGAACGCGGAGGTGCCGTCCGTTTGGCGCTAGGATCTCCGGTGATTTGGATCACGTCGAGTACGACTTCCTCATCCCCGTTCTTTGAATGCTTCCGCGCGTGATCTACAAAGGTACGTAGATGCAATCCGATCACTCGTTGCTAGATGAAATCATAGATGGATCTTGGTGAAACCGTAGGAAATTTTTTATTTTCTGCAACGTTCCCCAACAGGACCTTCTAGATCCGATACAAGCAATCTCTCAAGGAAAGGCGCATTCTCAATGACCATAACGTGGAACAGCTGGAGTAATCTCTTCCCAATTGATGTCTTGTTGCGGGGCCAGCAAAACACATAAATCCATTGGAGATTCATCGAGGCGATGTGGAGGCTAATGAACCCGTGGATCTGCTCAAGACGAAGGTACTCGAGCGCAGTACAGCTGCGGAGCAGGTGCTCCATAGCCTTCTTCGAGATGACAATGTCGAAGAGGTCGAGCTGCTTGAGTTGAGGGAGAAGAAGAGCGGGCGCGACATTAATCTGGGGAAGATAGCAGGAGCTGAAGCTGGCGCGACGCAGCGATGGCGTGAGGCGGAGCGCGGACGACGGCAGAGAGCAACATCGTCCAGCTTCAAAGCTGAGCGCCTCGAGCTGATCTAGGGCGGGGGATAAGAACCACTCGTCGAACTTGGGTTGGACCTTGCAGTTGGTACTGAACATGCGGATGTCAAGGCGTTTGGCTGGCCCAGGGTGCGATGAAAGGATCTTGGAGACTGCGGCCATGCATTTGCAATCCCCGTCACAGAGGCAGCTGTCGATGGTGAGGTTGAGGGGGACGCAGCGCCAGAGGGGGTGCCACCGCCAGGAGAGCAGCGCGGTCCGCACAGCAGATTTGGTGGGGAGGAGGCCAATGATGATGAGCAGCGTGTCGTCTGGGAGGCTGCTGATGAAGTCCAGGCTCGCTAGATGCGGTTTTGGCTTGAGCCGCCTCCGCTTGTTGGCTGCCTCACCGTCCATCTCAACCGGCGGCGACGCCGGTGTACACGTGTGCTGGTGTGTGTTGTGTGCTGGGTGTGCGCAAGTGCGTCCTTCTGTGCATGCCGCCACATAGTGGTGAATTGTGCGCGAGTGCGTCCTTCGCGCGCAAGAAGTTTGTCCTCAATGCACTCTCAATTTACTAGCGTGCGGGGGGTACCCCGAGTGGTTTCAACTTTGTTTACTTCACCGCGTGTCAGATGGGCCCCTAGTTTACTTGTTTTCACCCACTGCCACATGGGCCAGCACACGAAGATACAGAACACGAGCTGACAAGGCAGCATGTGGATTGGTTGACCGGTCAACTAAACAATATACGGAGCTATACGCTGACACAGTGAGCATATAATCTGTCGGTATAGAGAGTTCGAGTGAGAGGGGAGGCCCATGAGAGATAGCAGAGAGAGAGAAAGAGCTACTCCCTCCATTCGATAATGTAGTTCCAACATTTTTTAAGTCAAACTTTTGAAACTTTGACCAAGTTTATAAAGAAATTACTTATATCTACAATACCAAAGATAAATGATAGTATGAAGTAAGTACGTGTTGTGGTGAATCTAATGATCGTTCCAGATGTAAATGTTTTTCTCCACATATACCTGGTCAAACTTTTCTGAGGTTTGACTTTTCAAAACATCCATATGCTTATGGACGTGACAGAGTCCCTAACAAGAGAGAGAGAGAGAGAGAGTGAGTGAAAAAAGTGTGTGTGCGTGTGTGAAAGAGACATGGACAACACACAATAAAAGTAGAGAAAAAGTGTGCGTGTCTTATGCAAACATATCACACATGCATCTTCGACAACGGAGGCAAGGTGAGGAGATAGTGTGTGGTTGTTTGGAACCGAGAGAGCAAGACCCCTAGCACGTGGCCAAGAGGGGTCTGGCAAACAAGGGAGAAAGGTCGAGAGAGACGTACGGAGAAAATACAGACATGGGGAGGAGAGAGTGTATGTTTGTCATAGAGAGATCCCCTGGAGATCGTGATGAGACTACATGGGTGGGAGATCGAGTGACAAGGTGTGTGCGCGATAGAAGATGCCCCGAGAGATATTGAGATAGACGTATGGATGGAAGGAGACAATACGTGTGTTCTTGATGGCTAGTAAGAGATAATCATACTTAGGAGGAGGGGAGTGCTTGCACCTATGATGGATTATGGTACTTAGGGGGGTGCGTGTCACATGGAGAGAGAACAAGGGCGGAGAGTGTTGGATGGGTCTATATGTATAGCGCGGGCGAGACATGTGTATGTGTGAACCAGGGAGATATAAGGCCAGTTTGGCTTGCGTCTTGAGCATCTTTTGCCTGGCCTGGGGTTGTGGCTGGATTTCATGCACGCTTGTTTGGTTGCTACCCTGTGAAATAGAAAGCCCGCCTGGCCTGGGTTCCCTTGTACTTTAATTAGTCTGGCTGAACTCCAGACACTGCAAGTAGCCTGGCCCAGGCGACCAATTTTGAACGCCTGGTCGTGCCTGGTCGTGTGGCCACGAGGCTAACAACAACATGGATGAATATTAGCATTAAATAATTGATGCATGGATTGATTGATGGGACGTTGATGCTTTGCCTGGCCCAGGCATGAACCAAACGCTTCAGCACCACACAAGCCTGGCCAGGCAGAAATATTTTACATCTCACGTCCACACCAGGCAGTACTGTCCATCAAGGCATGAGGGTCAGGTCACGAACCAAACTGACCAATAAAGTTTGAGAGAGATTGAGGAGCCCCGATAAGGCTGAGTGGTGCGTCAGATAGCTAAGAGGGGGAAAGAGATATTCCATCCACTCGATAATGCAGTGCATGTAAATTTTTTAGAAGTCAAACTTTGGAAACTTTGATTAGGTTTATGCAAATGTTATTTATATCTACAATACCAAAGATACATCATACAAAACTACATCTCATGGTGAATCTAATGGTATATGTTTGTTGTACTAGATGTAATTCTTTTTCTCCACGTACATAGTCAAACTTTGTGATGTTTGACTTTTCAATAAATCTATATGCTATGGACCGAGGAGAGTGCCTATATCAAGACAGATCAAGTGCGTGTGAAGGAGAATGAGTAAGTGTGCAAAAAGAGTATGTGTGTGAAAGAGAAAGTGACAACAAACGATAAATTAGAGAGAGAGTGTGTGTTTTCGTTTCTTATGCGAACATATCACGCATGCATCTCTGAGATGGAAAAGCGAGGCGAGGAGATACACGAAGATAGCTAGTGTGTGATTGTTTGCAACGGAGAGAGACACCCCTGTAGCACATGTCCAATAGAGGTGTGGCCAACAAGGAACAAAGGTCGAGAGGGACATATGGATGGCATGGACGCATGGGGAGGGAGAGAGGGTGTGTTTGTGATAGAGAGATCCCGTCGAGATCATGAGGGGACTATATGGGTGGGAGATCGAGGGAGTGTGTGCGCGATAGAAAGATGCCCCGAGAGAAATCGAGATAGACCATGCACATGTTTGTGATGGAGACTAAGATGAGCTAGTCATATACATATAGGGGGGGACTGCGTGTGCCTACAATTGAGTGAGAGACCATCATACTTGGCTAGCTGGGCATGAGATTGTGTGTGTGCACGTGTGAGATGGAGAGAGAATGAGGGGGAGAAATAGAGTTTTAGATGGGCCTATCGAGTGTGAGTGACATATGCATGTGTATGTGTGACCCAGGTGGATGGAGAGTTTGAGAGAGGGGGAAAGAGCTCCGAGACGACATAGTGGTGCGTGAGAGAGTTACAGGCAAAGAGCCAAGGAATCTGTCTGTGTACAATGAGTGCACCCAAGATATCTAGCTTGGACTAGCTAGAGTATCATACATAGTGTGCGAGAGAGACCTATAGATGGTGTATATATGCATGCGAACTAGAAAGACCCCCCCCCCCCGCACACACACACAAAGGGAGAGAGAGAGAGATGGAGAGAAAGGGAGAGGGACCAACAAGGTTTTTGTGTCGGATGCGTGCGACAGAATTCAAGATTGTCGGCGAGAGAGAGAACAGGAGTCCGGGAGAGGGGGAGGTCGCGTTTTATGCATCAAAGACTGATATAAACCATGTTTCGATATAAACTTGCATTCAAATATTTAAATTGGAGAACATGTTGTCTGCAATCCACACATGAACGGATATATGCGTATATCAAACAAGTTCATTAATTTTACTTTCAACATGTTCATGGAGTACTATAATACTGTACAACAGGCTACTCGATTGAGGTGTTCAATTTTGGATTTAGTTCACTATTTTGACCTACTGAACGAGCTATTTCATTGAATCGAGATATTTCATTTTGGGTTTGATTCGTGTTTTTGAGTGGGTCAACTATTTGTCATATAGTAAATCGCTAGCAACGAGAATGTAAAAACACATCACTCCCGAGCATCATCTCTCCATCTAAAAAAGATGTGGCAAGCTAATAATTCAAAATTTGATCTGAATCGACTTGGTAAGGTAGACGTGGATGCTCGTTCTCCCAAAATTTGAACGAACCGTTAAACATCCTCTCTGCTCGGTCGAATTCGCCCGAGCAAATAAATGGGAGATGCGAAATTACCGTCCTATGTGGGGCACGCATTAATTGTCCCGTTGTACATCGAGGGTAGGTTCGTAACTTCATCCAAGCGTGCCTTCTCCTCGGCCGAAATGACATGTGCCGAATAATTCATAAACCATGGTCGGCAAAGCAAGCTCTCCTCGCCCGAAATAGCTCGCGCCCACTATTTCAAAACATGCTCTCCTCGCCCGAAATCGCTCGCGCCCACTATAGTTCAAAACACGCCCTCCTCGCCCAAAATCGCTCCCGCTCAAAGAAGCAAAGTTACTCTACTATCCCCGACCCTCAGTACACAGACCCAAGCCGAGAAGCCTATAGGCAAGGGTAGAACTATAACTCCCCCTCACATTTCAGACAAATGCGTCTGTAAG